>NC_142502.1:34846195-35154130 GCF_057876585.1 Rhinolophus sinicus | reverse complement strand
TCATTCGAGTTCTGGTATTCTATGCAGAAATTAGAGATGAAAGTCTTCTATTTCATTTCTTTTTTGATACTGCCTTATGGATTATCTCAGGTCAAATTAAAAGAAAAAAATCCAACATTTTGCTATGGTCATGCTTAAGTCAATCAAAGTTCTGAGGTACTTTGATGATAAGCAACCTAAACAATACAAGTATTTGCACTGCTATTACTTTGATTACAATGCAGAGCAAATAAATTTCCCAGTTGGCACTGGGAAAGATGTGCATGCCCCTCACTATAGCATGTAGAGTACATATTATGTAGATCTTTATCACTAATAATTTACAAGTGGTTGTCTGTGGGGGATTGTATAATGGAAATCTACTATGAATAAGAATCATCAGCCTTCAGTCTATTCAACATTTAATACCAAGACCAATGTACAACTCTTCAAAATGCCAGCAAAAGGGAAATAATTGTCCTTCGCATCTGGGTAATGATGACAATGAACCTACTTAAATAATTACTTTAAAATAAAATGCAAATCGAAAAAAATAATCAAGAATAAATTTTCACATATTGGATATTTTAGAAAAACCCGGTTTTGGACAGAATTATTTATTTTTTTACTCATAACATTTGGTAAGTGTAGATTTATCCAGAGTATATTTTGATTTAATTATCCAGAATACATAGGTATTTAATCTACTCTTTTTCAACTTTCTTCATCCTTTATTCTTATGGTCGAATTGGGGATAGAATGTGTAATAACCCTGCTTTTTTGTTTATGCTGTACATGCAATGATTAGACCTGTCTCTGCTCCAACAATCCAGACTATGTCTTGAAAGAAAATGTTCTTTAAAATTCTTGAAAGCTGGTGAGGTGAAACATTACTTTTTAACTATGAAGTCTATATTTTGAATTCTACAAACATTGCTTCTGTGGTATCCTGTTTTTATCAGTCATTTATTAGATACATGATTTAGTATAATAAATCCCCTGGAATAATAGAGGAGAGAGGAATTTCCCCTTTAAATGTGTTTATAATATGTCTCTCTCGTCGTTCAATCAATTAGAAAATATTTATTGCACATCTATTCTGCAGACTCTTGGAAGGACACAGATTCAGAATAAGGTATGTGCCTCTGTCTGTTTGAGACTCTAGTTAGGCATATTGAGACTCAGAATTACAAAAACAAAACAAAAGAAAAAACTAGAGAACTGATCAGAAGTGTGTATCATTACACATGGAACGCACTATAAGGATAATAGAAATTCAGGAAGGAGGATGATTATTGTGTATGGTTGCAATCTTAGGTGATTTCAAGAGAAAAACAAGCTCTTAAAAATAATAAGGTGTATTCTGCCTGAGAGGAGGGTTGTGAGTGTTCCAGGCAGTGTGACAGGACAGAGTCAGAAGTCCTGTTGTTCTTTTCTTTACAGAGGCTCTCACAGAAGTTCTTACCTTCTCTCTCAGCAGGTGAGATGACCTCTTAACTCACGGAGACCATCAAAGCTCTGGCCTGAATTCTCTCATCTAAAAAAGTTCAGTGTAGCATCATTTCATTTACATTGCTCTATAGTTTCACATGTTCTTCTCTCTTTCCTACCGGTCTTTGTGGAAGAGATACTAGCATTTTAATTCTTGGTCCCTTTCCTTCCCATTCTAACACCACCCTTGAGTAACTTTTTCAGATTCTTCCATTTCTCACTCTCTACTAAAATATGTACATCACACTTTGGTATTTAAAAAAAATAATTGGGCTTATTTATTTGTTCATTTCATTAGGACCTTTACTAGATTCTGCTTTGATATTTAGTTAACAGTGGAATTGTACATATGGCCATCACTGTAAGTTTTCACATATATTTTCATTCTTGTTTTCCCTCATGGTATCTTGCATATAGTAGATACATAGTGTTGGATAAATAAAAGACTACACATTTGTTCATCCTTCATCTTTTTCTTTTCTTTTATATTTTCTTCTGTTAAGCTCTCTTTCTCTTGATTATTCAAAGGATTGTAGGTAGTCTATAAAATAATATAAAACATTAAGTTAATGACAAAAACATAAACATATTTAAAACGATTGCTCATTTACCTTGAAAAAATATTTTACTTGATTCTGCTAACCCTACTCAACTCTCTTCTATTTAAATTGACTTACAAAGCATGACTTAAAAATGAGCAGTGCAGGGGAAGGTCCAACATGGTGGTGTCCCTGAATTCACCTTTGCATGGACACGCTGAATATACATGTACAGATAGAGCAATTCCTCTGAAAAATGACTGAGAGATCATTTTTCAGAGGAATGAACAGCCTCAGCATAGCAAATAAGAGAGGGACCACATAGAGAAGGTGAGAAGATCTGGAGACGTGGTAACAGTGGGAAACTTAACCTGATGGGGTGACCTACAATAGGGAGGGTACCATTGAGGGCCCACAGGGACAGACTTGCCTGCTCTCGGGCACAGTGATAACACAGCAACTTAAAAGGCTCCTAGATAATACATGAAAAAATCCATTTATTAACCCCAAGGCATCTGACAAATAGGTGAGGAACTGCAGGGACTCTCTGGGATCTGTTTAAATTCTCCAGTATCAGAGATGCTGGGGAGCACCGTTGCTTACGTTACCCCTCCACCTACATAGCATGGGTAGGAGCTCAGTCCAAATACTCTAGCTGCCTTAAAAGACCTCCACAGTGTGCCCTGGGCCACCTCAGCTAAAGCTCACTGCAGCCCCAGGCACCCCGGGCCACCCCTGGAGTCCTGTGTCCCAGGCCTCTTCGGTCAGCACCTGCTACAGCCTCAGCCAGCTGGTCTGCTGGGCACCCCTAGAGCTGCACGTCCTGGACCACATTGTTACTGCCCACTGCATTCCTGGCCAGCTGGCCCACTAGGGCAGCCAAGGAACGATATGCACCTGCTTCAGCTCCAGTGACTTGCTGAAACCACCCAGCACATACCATCTACACCAGGGGTGTCCAAACTGCGGCCCGCGGGCCAACTGCGACCCATGATCCATTGTTAATTGGCCCGCAGCAAATTCCAAAAATATATTTACTTTACTTAAATAAACCAGGTGAGGCAATACGTACTTCACCTTGAGTGAGTGGCCCGGCTGTTTGTGTATTTTACCGCATATGGCCCTTGGTGAAAAACGTTGAAAAAAGTTTGGACACCCCTGATACACAGAGGTCACTGCTACACAAGTTCATACTTAAGGTCGGGAGAGATACCATGTTTCCCCAAAAATAAGACCTAGCTGGACAATCAGCTCTAATGCGTCTTTTGGAGCAAACATTAATATAAGACCCGGTCTTATTTTACTATGAGACCAGGTATATAACATAATATAAAATAATATAAAATAAAATAATATAATAATATAATATATACCAGGTCTTATATTAATTTTTGTTCCAAAAGATGCATGAGAGCTGATTGTCTGGCTAGGTCTTATTTGGGGGAAAACACGGTAGCTATTTTCTTGGATTCATAGAAATAAACACAGAAAGAAAAAAAGAGAGAAAAGGCTGAGGAACATGTTCCAAATGAGATACTGAGAAAAACAAAACAAGACAAAACAAAAACAAACAAATAAACCAACAAAACCCTAATGAAATAGAGAAAAGGAATTTGCCTGATGAAGAACTCAAAGTAACAATCAGAAGGATTCTCCATGAACTTGGGAGAATAGAGGAACTCAGTGATAAGTTTAACAAAGAATTAGAAAATATAATAAAGGACCAATCAGAGCTGAAAACTACAATAACTAAAATGAAGACTAGGGAATAAACAATAGATTAGATAATACAAAAGAACTGGTGAGAAACCTGGAACACAGAGTATTGGAAATCAGAACAACAAAAGGAAAAAAGAAATAATTGAAAAAATAAGCAAGAATGGTTTAAGGGACGTCGGGGAGAACATCAGGCATATTAACATTTGCATGATTGGGATATCAGAAGGAGAAATTGGAGAGAAAGGGGCAGACATTTTTTTTTTTTTTTGAAGGAACAATAACGGAAAATTTTCCTAACCTGGAAAAAGAAACAGATATCCAGGTCCACGAAGTACTGTGAGTCCAAACAAAATAAACCCAAAAGACTCTCACCAAGACACTGTAATTAAAATGGTAAAAGTTAAAAACAAAGAGAGAATCTTGAGGATAGTACGAGGAAAAAAATTAGTAATATACAAGGGAAACCCCATAAGGCTATCAGATGATTTCTCAGCAGAAAATTTGCAGGGTAGAAGGAAGTGGCAGTGTACATTTAAAGTGCTAAAAGGAAAGAACATACAACCTAGAATACTCTACTCGACAAGGTTATCATTCAGAATTGAAACAGATGGTTTCCCAGATAAGCAACAGCTAAAGAAGTTCATCACCACTACAGCAGCTTTACAAGAAATGTTAGTCTTTTTTTTTTTTAATTTATTGGGGTGACAATTGTTAGTAAAATTACATAGATTTCAGGTGTACAATTCTGTATTACATCATCTATAAATCCCATTTTGTGTTCACCACTCAGAGTCAGTTCTCCCTCCATCACCATATATTTGATCCCCTAGAGTCTTCTTGAAGTGGAAAATAATTTTAAAAGGCCACAACTAGATTATATATGTATATATATATATACATATAAAAGACAAAAATCTCACAAACAAAGGCAAATGTGCAGAGGGTGATAAAAAACGTGTCCACATTTTCAGAAAGGAAAAAAACTGTATTAATATATACCAATAATAAAAGATGAATACAAGTCACATTTGACTTCTGCAATTACAAAGGTGCTCAAAGTGGTTACCGTCAGCATCCAGACGATTTTGACTACAGCAAACTACTTCTTGAGCAATGTTGACCAAAGTGTTAACATCTTTTAAACTGTGTATACATTTTTTGGCACCCACCCCCGGTATAATAAAGGCAGTGGATCTTTAAAAAGTAGCAAAATCAAATATATATACAATAAGTAGTTAAGGGATACAGAAAATTAAAAAAATCTAAAATATGATGTCAATAACATAAAATGTGGAGGGGAAAGTAAAATATAGCTTTTTTTAGAATACGTTCAGATTTATATGCATCTCAGCTTAAAATAGACATATATATATATGTATATATATATATGTATATATATATATATATATATATACACACATATATATGATGCAAAAAAATGTATACACATTTTTATGAAAGGAAAAAACTATTAATTGTAATACTCAATATATACCAATAACAAAACATAAATCAAGTCACGTTTGACTTCTGTAATTACAAGAGGTGCTCAAAGTGGTTACTATCAATGTCCAGACTTCTGATTATGGTGAAGTACTGCTTGAGCATAGCTAACATCTCTTAAAATTTGTATACATTTTTTGGATATATATATATATATACCTCATGGTAATTGCAAACTACAAAAATACAAAAAATACACAAAAAGTAAAGAGGAAGGAATCCAAACATAACACTAAAGAAAACTAGCAAACCACAAGGGAAGAGAGAAAGAGAAGAAAGGAAAAGAGAAGAAGTAGAAAAAGAACTGAGAACCAATTAACAAATTAAAATGTAAATGGATTTAATACTCCAATAAAAATATAAATAGGGTGGCTGATTGGATAAAAGCAAACAAACAAACAGAAAATGAAAACAACACCCATCTATATGCTGCCTACAAGAGACACACTTCAGATCAAAAGAAACACAGAGATTGAAAGTGACAGGATGGAAAAAGATATTTCTTGTAAATGGGAGTGAAAAGAAAGCTGAGGTAGCAGTACTTATATCAGACAAACTGGAATTTAAAATAGACTGTAAAAAGAATAAAAGAAGGGCATTACGTAATGATAAAGGGGTCAATTCCAGAAAGGGATATAACAGCCTTAAATAATTATACACCCAACATTTGAACACCTAAATATGTTAAGAAAATACAGACAAAAAGAAAGAGATAAAATATTAATGAATAATGTTAGGGAACTGGAATATCTGATTTACATCAAAGGATAGATTATCCAGACAGAAAATGAGTAAAGAAATATTGCCTGTAAACAACACATTCAAGCAGATAGAGAAAGTAATACAACACTTCATCAAAAAACTGTATAATATACATTTTTTTTCAAGTACACATGGAACATTCTCCAGGGTAGATAACATGCTAGATCACAAAACAAATCTCAATAAATTCAAGAAGATTGAAGTCATGTCAAGTATCTTTTCCAACCACAACAATATAAAACTAGAAATCAATTACAAGAAGAAAACTGTAAAGAACCCCACAAAATCAAGGAGTCTAAGCAACATGCTAGTAAACAACCAATGAGTTAAAGAAGAAATTAAAGGAGAAAAAAAAAACCTATATCTTGAGATAAATGAATATGGAGACACAACTATCCAAAATCTGCATGATGCATCAAAAGCAGTTGTAAGAGGGAAGTTAATAGCTATCCTACCTTAAGAAACAAGAAAAATTTCAAAATAATGTAATATCATAGCTATAGGAACTATAAATTAATTAATTAATTAATTAATTAACCCAAAATTAGTAGAAGGAAGGAAATAAAGAACAGAGACAAAAAAAAAAAAGAAAGAAAATATCAATTTAACTAATTTTTTCTGCTCTTCCATGGTCTCTCAACTTGTCACGTTTTCTTCCTTTTTTTTAAATTTCAATTCAATGTTCTTAGTAAGGAAAAATTAATAATTTAAGTTACCAGCATGGTTTTACTGTTCATCTTTATATTTACTGTTCATCTTTATATTGTTTCAATGCAAATATAAAACCATTTAATTTATGCATAAACATTGATATTGCACAATTTGTATTTTGTAGTTTGTACATGCATATATATTTATTTCTTACCAGGTCAATGGAAATGCTGCATGCAACTAATTCAAATGCTTTTATTTAACTTTTTGATACATTTACGTTTTAGTAATATTCTCATTTGGCTTACAAATGAAGAAGGAAGAACTGAAAGTAAAAGAAACTATGTGTTACCCTATCTTTATTTTTCCTTCTATGTCATCATTTTCAGTGTAAATGGTTGGCTAATACAGAGAAGCAGTGTGAGCAAGAAAAGGTATGACAGGGTACCTTGGTCATTTCTGTTGCTTAGAGTGCCATTGCTTTCTTTCTGCCTTCAATGCAAATTTTGGTTGGAGCAGAATGCATGGCCTCTTGGGGGCTATCATCAGCTCCATTTACTCAGCCATAAATATAGTAAGTTTATCTTATATTCACTTTGAGTCTTGCTGAATTTTTCCCCTCCCCCCCATTTTGGGTCCATTGTTATTTTGTGCCCATGGGCCATTGAGAACACTATATATGAATAGAGTAACAAGGAATGGCAGCAGACAAAATGGCAGCTGATAAAATTATTCAGAATTTTATGATGGCTACAGCAGAATATTCAACTACGTTTGGGGCCCTTATTACCATTGGGGCCCTGTGCGACCACACAGGTTGCACTGTATCTGTGGATCATTTAAAAAATAGTCTCAAATCCTACCTTCTGGAAATGAGAACCTCTAGAGTGGTCCCTAGACATGTGTATTTGAAACTAGCAACAAAAACAACTTCACTAGGAATTTTGTGAGTTTATATGAAGGTCCATATTCCCTTAGGCTAGCATTTAAAGATCTTTGTAATCAATTCCTTAACTACTTGTTTAATTTTATCATACTGCTTCCTATTTTGAGCCCTTGTCTGTGACCTAGTAGGACTATTTGATGTTTCTGGTTATATTCCTGTTTTGGTTTACTCTGTATTGCTCACATCATTATCCCCGATTTCAGTGCTCACTCTGCTCATAGGAATTGTATCATCCTTTTTCTCAAACTCATATCAAAGCCTAACTTCTCTATAAAATCTTTCTCCACTACTATAGCCCATGGTGAACCTTCCAGTTCCTCAGTTTTTATAGGCCTTATGTTCTAGGCCATTTATTTAATGTGCAATATTCTATAGCGTGCCATTACTTACCCTTTTTATGTACATGTTCTTTTTTCCTCACAAGATTCAATGTATCCTGAGCACCTGTTTTTCTATTGCTGTTTAAAATGACCATGATAAGGTCTAAGAATTATGATTGTTCCTAGAAAATCTTAAAGAATACATAACTGTAATAAATAAGCTGGTTTCTGTTTCTAAATTTGATTGGACCATAGTGCTTTTCCGAATGGAATTTCTATTCAGAATTTATTTTTGTCAGTCACCATGACAGCACTTATTTTCTGAAATGTAAATAAAATCATTAGAATTCATCTGAAATGTGATGCCTTAGCTATGCTGTCACAAGTCTCTACAAGAGTTGTTAAATTTATTTTCTATAATGTTTTTTTCCTCCCTCCGAATGACATTTGAGCAGTTTTCTTAAAATAATTTTCAAACAAAATTAAGAAGCTCTTTTTAATGAATGAAAAAGGTAACTGTATCAGGCTTGTTTCTGTAAACTTGATTTGGAGCCAGAAAGAAAGATATATAATTGGAATAGTTTTCTTTTATCCTTTTTTTTTTTTTTTTTTTTTTTTTGGTGGAAATCATTGGCAATATACAGGAGTCTTATGCAGTGATGTCTTTCCTGAGGAAGAAGTGTGAAATTGTGAGGCTGTATTCAAGTGATTGGCTTACAACTTTTGCAATTATTGGCAAAGCTAGTATTTTATAAAGTGAACTTGAATAGTAAAGTATGTTCCTCCCACATAAACACACACACATGCATGTGAAATACTTATGATTAATTAAAATCATTATTTTTTTGATAAACTATCAGTGTATCTAATTTTTTTAAAAGTTATTTTATGATTCTATGTAAGTAAGTGTATGATGTTTGTATCTACACACACACTCACATATACTAAAAGCACCACTTTAATTCTGAAAAGCTCAATACAGTGTCTTCCTATTTTGGCCTTGAAGACAGAAAGAGAAGCCACATTTCTTTTGAAGATGCATTCTGAGTATTGTACATCACACACATTGGAAAACAACAGTTCCAAAGAAAGGAACGTGCATTATAGGGAAAGAGAAGAGAGCAGCTGCAGAACTGCCTCTAATTGCTGATCTTGGATGGATTTGATAATCCAATGACTACTCTGCATAAACTAGGAGTAAAATACTAAAACATTAATTACTTCTATTATTGCTTTTAGATATTGAGATGTGGGACCAAATAACTACATAAAACATTTTAAGCACAGAAATCTAAAGGAAAGCACAATTTCCGTATTAAGATATCTGCAGTGGTGATGAAAAGAGTCACAGGAAGAAAGGAGTCCTAAAATAAAATGCTGACAGAGACACAATAAAAGTTATGTATCTACAAATTGCTGTCATTTCAAGAACTTAGAAAATGAAGGGAGGTAATAATATAAAGATACTTTATTAGATATTTAAAAGAATACAGTATTTGCAGTGTCTTAGTCTGTTGGAGCTGCTATAACAAAATGCCATAGACTAGGTAGTTTATAAACAACACAGATTATTTCTCCCAGTTGTAGAAGCTGAGAAGTCCAAGATCAGAGTGCCAGCACGGTCGCCTTGTGGTGAGGACCCTCTTCCTGGTTCACAGCCAGCACCTTTTCACTGCATCCTCACATGATAGAAGGGACTAAAATCACATGGCTTAGAACTGAATAAGCTCATTTCTAACATTAGGGGAAGAAATAAAAGGGAAAGGATAAATGCCAAGAAAACACACTCCAAAAATTGTTTTGCTTTCTTAGACATTCATTTGAGCACTTTGTGTTCCACTGTGATTGCCTTTACAATTCCTCAGTCAGGTGGCCAGAGATGGAACAATCTGAAGTTGCCATGAAACCAGACCTCATTTCCAAGGGCAGCTCTTAAAAAATGTAGCTTATTTTCTAAGACAGACTCAGAGGATGGCCTGCGTTTACTGAGTATTGCATACCTACCTGACACCAAAAAGCTGGGAGAAAGCCCGTTTATGGAATCATGCAAAGTTAGGGTGGAAGTTGTTTTATCTCAGGCTCTGTGGATATATTAGGAATTATACTAGTTAGTAAAGTTAGTGGAGAAAGTGTGAGCCTTTGCTATGCCGAACTGACCTTTACGGAGGGTTGTTAGTTCTTAGAGGGAAGTCATCGATCTGCTGAGACTATCCAAAGAACGTAGTAAAGTCCAGCCTTGTCTTCCAGGAAATTAAGTTTTGGTGGCTAGGAAAAGGCAAAAGGAGGGTCTAAGAAGCAAGCAGTGGTTCTAGAATGTCAGGTGACATTGTAGCTGTAATTTATTTTCCGAGCAGATCACCAGGCTGACTGACTTAAACAAAAGGGTCTGTGTAGCGGGAGGAAGAGTCTAGAAGGTTCTAGGCAAAATGTTAAGGCTTGGACCAAGAGAGTTTGGGATCTCGATCAGTCTCCAATCTTGATGAAGTCATGGAGTGCCAATCAGGACACTGAAGCAGAGCCCAAAAACCCAGTCATGAGGGGAGTGGTGGTGATGGTGTGGGTGGCCCTTTGCCCAGTGTTTAGCAAAGCATGAACGATGTTAGCCCACGGAGACAAATTCCTTACTGTGCATGCTTCTCAAGCTGAGATTACTTGTCAGGGCCATTGCTGTATCCTCAGTCCCTTTTGCCATGGGGAGTGCATGTCATGAAATAGAGATGCTAAATCAGCACTACTTGTGGTAATTTATGTTTAAGCTATTGGCTTTCATGCATTTTAAAATGTGACCCATGGCTAGACATTATGTGACATAAGTGGGCATAAATTAGAAATGGAGCAAAAATTGGATGGCCGGTAGTTAACTTTACTGTGAATGATGGACGCACTGTGGTATTTTCATTTTATTCAATTTTATCCTGTTACTACATGAAAAAGAAAATAAAAAAAGCTCTTGATCCACAAAACTGATTTCATGAGCCACTAATAGGTCTGGACCTATAGTTTGAAAAGTCTGGCTTAGCTCCCAGGATGATTCATTGTTAATATCCAACTTTGGTATTTTCTCTTCAGTTCCTCCAGTCAGGATTCCTCTGGCAACAGTTTCTTCCACATACCATTCACACAAGTGCTGTCCCAGCCTTCCCGGTTCTAGTGAAGTCAGTGGTGCCTTTCATCATGCCAGAAGGCTTTCACCCATCCTGACCATCTTGAAGATCTTTACCTAATGTTTCCTCAACCATTTTTATGAAAGGAACCTGGAGCCATAATACCGGCATACTGACAATCAGTGTTAGGAATTTCCTTTGTGTTCCACTAGGAGGTCTAGCCTATATTTGTCAGTCATTGTAGGCCTGAACTGCATCTGAGAACACAAAATAAGTAGCTGAAAAAGACACCACAGTGAGTGAAACATACACTGATGAAAATATTCCACTCGGGATAAAGTTGGAGGCGCTATAGGCTGAGAGTGTTAGCAGTCTGGTGCTCCTGGGCCAAAAGTTCCAGTTTAGTCTACCAGGGCAACCACCATTGGCTGATCTCATGCAAAAACACTTAAAGCACAAGAAACATTCATATAGGCTGTGAACTACATAGATTACATTTGTACACATGTAGTTTTTTTAGGAAGGTATGTCAGACACAAGTGTTATTCAAGTTAGCACAGCAGCATTAAGCATAATGCTTATTTGATCTGGTCCATTCTTACATATCTCCAGGCATTTCTTACTCTGCTTCAGAGTTCAGAAGGGAGTCTGGATAAGGAAATACTACAAGAAATACTTATTAAAAAAAAAAAAAAATTCTTAGGGGGGGAAAAAAAGAAAGAAATTCTCTTGTGGCTTTCTTGTATCTGTCGTATTGTAGGCGTGCGCCCATGAGATGCTGCTGTATGCCGCCTTTTCTTTCCCCAAGCCCTGCTTTGCAGATTCTATCCTTGGGCTTCAGCCTTAATTTGACTTTACTTTACTCTGTGGTTCTGCAATCCAGTTCCAAAGCGAGCTACATCAGAGCGAGATGTAGCACCATAAAACAGCTAGTTGGCTTTTGCTAACGCCATCATTTTATGGGTGTGTATAAAATTGGATCACTTTATTTTTTACGTATTGCTGATAAGTCCTCAGAACAATTGTGCCAATGGTTTCATAGTCTGACATTCGTTACTGATCAGCACATGAGAAATTATTTTTCTGTTTATAAAATGAAATGGAAACTGAGCATATAGGAACGGAATGTTCATTTACCTTCTAAATCAGTGCACTAGGAATAACCAAAATAATGACGAACATTAATAAAAAAAGACATAATATTGATGAGATTTCATAACTAAATGGAAACCAGTGATAGAGTTTTTCTACACATAGTTCTAGAGAGTGAAAAATTCCTTTAAGAGCATGATATAGTAGGATTAAAATAAATATTATAAAAATATTTGTCCCTGGAGTAAAGTTCTGAATTATACAAATTAGGTACTGTTCAGAGGTTTCATAGTCTAAGTTATATTCTTTGATTTTTGCTGTGACACAGGACTGAATTTTACCTTGCAGCTCAGTATTATTTTCTGCCATGTGTTAATTTCTTGCATGAATGCCTTATTTACCTTCATTTAGACTATGCTGCAGGTGGAAAGCGAACAGTACTTACTGCTAATATTTTGTTGGTCAGAGCTGAAGGAGAGCTCAGGGTCTTGCACAGCTCTAGGGTTGTATGCTTCTGAAGGCGATTATGAGGTGTGATTTGTCATCATGGAAGAAGACTGGCTTCTTAAATATTGTCCTTTGAGCTATGATTTAAATTAATACATTTTCTCCATAGCTTCGGAACAGTCAGTGTGTGTTTTAAAGGCCCTACTTTGTAAGATTTCATTGTACCCACAATTGAGTTCATTCCTGTAGGAGTGCTTATTTATACAATAATTGAGTCAAGTACTTTAGTAAACTATTGTTAAGTTTTAGCTGCTATGTTAGAAGCTCCATTTTCCTTTCATAAAGCAGCAAAGATATTACATGTTATTCAATCCCATGTGCACTGCAAAACATATGGCCATGAATTTTACAATGCAGTTTGCTTTATTTCAATTACATTTACTTTGGTAATAATTGCACATTTCCATCAGGGGTAGTTTGAAGGGAATACAGTTGACAAACTACTATAATAGGTTGGCATCTAGTGGGCTCATAAAATAATCTATTAGTTATCTCTGAGCTATAATTAATAAGTATATACAATATATATAGGTCTTTCAGAGGTGGTTAAGACCTATAAAATATGACTATTATTCTTTCCTCAAATACTTGTAAATTGGGACAGATATATAGAACTTGCTTTCACCCTAAATAGTAAATCAGTGCTTTATATAAGGTGTTTTATATGACTTGAATTATTACTTGAGTCCTTCAGGAAAAAAAAAAAAATTGATACGAAGATATGATAAAACATTTTAAGAATTCTAGTAGTCCTCTGGAGGTGATTCTTACTTTGTCCCCTTGTGGAAAGGGGGCATGCTTTGGAGTCGGCAATCTTGGACTCAATTAACTTTGTCCCCCAGTTTTATTGAGATATAACTGACATATAACATTATGTATGTTTAAGATTTTGATTTGATACATTTATATATCCCCATTTCCCCTACCTTCTAGACCCTTATAACCACTACTGTATTCTCTGTTTCTCTGAGTTGGCTTTATTAGATTCCACATATAAGCAACATCATACAATGTTTGTCTTTCTGTCTCTGACTTATTTTAGTTAGCATAATCCCCTCAAGTTTCATCTAAATTGTTGTAAATGGCAGGATTTTCTTTTTTCTCATGGCTGAATAATATTCCATTGTGTATATATACCACATTTTCTTTGTCCATTCTTCTTTAATGGACACTTAGATTGTTCCCATATCTTAGCTATTGTGAATAATGCTGCAGTGAACATGAAAGTGCAGATACTTCTACAGTTCTACAAGATCCTGATTTCAATTGCTTTGAGTATATGTTGGACTCAATTCTTAACTCTGTCCTTAAACTCAGCCTCAGTATTCCAGTTTGTAAAATGGAAATAATGCCCGCCTTATTGGGTCATTGGGAAGATTTTAGGAGAAAAATACGTGAAGTATCTGACTTACAGTAGGTACCCAATAATTATTAGTCTCTAGATGCAATTTGACTTTAATAGTTATCTCCACTTCACTGAAAATTAGACTTTAATGTAACAACCATGTTGGTTATTCCATTGTTCTAGGTATTCAGCTGAACTGAGTAGCTGGAAGAGCAATTTAGAGATGCTTTGTGGAAGTCAGAACATTTTAGCTCAATAATGTCATTTTCATTCATTTATGAAATGCTTAGTGATATTGTAATAGCTTTAAAAAACAAAACAAAACAAATGCAAACAGATGCACTATTCACAGGGCTCTGTTATTGGACCTTATTGAATTTAAGTATTTACCTGTCAGACACCTTTGAGTGACTTCTTAGATAAATATTTGTAGGCACTAATTGATTCCAAAGGGATTCTTTGAAGTTTGCTCTAGAGCCTTATGGGATAACTGCAGTTTATTTCAAAATTTGCTGGGCTTGAAGCAAAAAAAGCAAGTGTCAGCCCTTTTTTTCTTTTTCCCATACTTGAGCCTTCCTCTTGTTTCTCATTTATGCGGTGCCTTTTTTCCAGTTTTAATGCAAGCAGAGAATTACCAACCCCCTTTCCAGCTCATCCCATCCTGGTAGGATTTAGAATTATATCATTCTTGCAGATGATAGATCCTGAGACCTAGACTGTGAGGGATAGGTGATTCCCCCTTTAATCCCTAGTCAGACTTTCGACCTTGCCCCTCTGCCTCAAAGGATGATACCCCAAGTCAACATTCTCCTTGAGTCCCAACGATGTCCTTTTGACAACCCCCCAACCTTCATGTAGCTGTGTGTTTTGGTTTCTTATTCTTTATTTAGTTCAGGAAGTTACCTAGAATCATGCCTTCAGTCACAAAGCCTAACCGAGCAGCACTCCCTAATTGTCACCTTATCCCGTTACACCTCTTCTACTTCTACTCAGTCTCCATTACAAACACTTTGATAATAAAAATAAGTAAATACATAATAAATAAGACCTGAAAAATCAAATCAGTCTCTTTTCTAATAAGATCATTTCCTTTTTGGGTAAGGTGAAACTACGAAGAAATCACTCAGACTTGCTCTTTATGTACATACAGTGCAGTATGTAGCAACTTCTTAGGATTATTTGCCATACCTTGGTACCTTCAAAACTCTTTCACTGAATTCCTTCACTTAAGGTCACAGTTTGATATTTGGATAGAATTGCGTTTTACCTTGTTAGGTTTGTTATATCTCTGCCACCATGATATCTAAGGGATAAAATCAATATCAAAAGTGCTAGAAAGTGTCAAATCACACACACACGTATAAATAAATTTTGTATGTGGAAAACTCAAGTTATGAACTGTATTTAGATATTTCTACACACTTATAAAAGGAAGGTGAAATAGTGGTGGTTCATAAATTAAAGATATTGTTAATGCTTGAAATGATAAAGCACTCACATTGAACTCTAGTTTTTTGTTTGTTTGTTTGTTTGTTTTTTCCTTTCTCACTTATTTTGCCCTGGGTCAGTATAACTGTTTATATGTGAGAAAGGAATTACTGTGCTAAAGTCCTCTGCTCTGATGGTTAGTCCTATTAAATTTACTAGGAGTGCTATTTATGACAATATCCTAAAGCCAATACAGTGGAAAACTTTACCTTTGATATCTGCCATTTTTTTCTGTTTGTTTCTGGGTTTCCCAGGGCCTCTCCAAGGTCAAGATTGGTCCAGCTACTTCCATTGTTGTGCGTCCTGGTGTATTATAAAATAAAGAAATGTCTAATATTCTTATCAAAATGTTGGTATATTGAGAACTTTAAATGAACACCTTTTCCATTCAAGTGTTTCAGTATATCAGTGACTATGTCAAATAGAGATAACATCAAAGGCTAAATCTGAGGTCTTTCAAGAAGATGAAGCCCAGACTATGGCTTTCACAGCCCTCTCAGTGTTAGGCCTGGCACCCCAACTTCCATAGGGAGTGTGTGACTGTGCCTTAGGTACACATAGTGAGTGTGTACCTTTTGGTCTCTGCACCTGTTTCGCGAATCTGCTTGTACCTCTGAGTTCAAGTTGGCAATGGTGCAACTGCCACCACATCCTGTTTTAGCATGTTAGATTCAATCCCATTTTTCTTCTCCTCCTTGTGTTTCAGCAAGTAAACCTTCACGACTTGTGTTTCCATGAATTATTTTTACAGTGAACTATTTCTGTACAGCAATTGAATTTCCAAGATAATCAATTGTGTCGAATTGAAACTTTTAATCACGCGTAATTCAAGTGAGATTAGACCATATTTAAAATGTTTAACCCTGATTTCTGTTGAGGAAGTCAAAAAGAAATCCACTATGGATGACTGAGCCTTCAGCACAATTTCACCCTTAAATTATCAGACTGTAATTAATGGTAACATCTGTTTTCGATACCATATCATTTCTTTCAAGTGAATATTTTCCTTCTGTCAGTATCAGCTTCATTCAATTTTTATTATGGCAATGGAGAATAATGTATAATTAGTAAGTTATTTCAAAATCTGTAACCACCTGTATAGCCTTATTTGCATAAAAAAGGGGAGGGAATCAGCTGTACAACAATGTTGCTGTATTCTGGTAGGTTAATGGGGAATTTACTTGGCGAGTAGAGCAAAGTATTTTTCTTGAAATTAAAAAGAACCTTGGATTTAAGTAATGATTTTAAGAATGAATGCCTATAATTTCAGTGTCACACATCATTAATTTCCCTGACATGTATTTGTTGTCTGTATTTTTTCCTTAAATGTTGATTATATAACATTTATTAAAAACATGTTTCTTTGAAATACATTGCTGCGATATGCACATTAAGGTGGAGGTGCTTTAAGTGAAATTCACTTTAATTTTTAAATCTAATTTACATGGAGCTTCAGAACTCTCACTGTGCTAATGAAATTATCGCTGTGGAAATTTTACATATTTCCCTCAAGGAATTTGAAGTCTTTTCATTATTTTCAGATGATTTGCCTTAAAAAATTAACTATGTCACATTATGTCTGATGATTATGTCATTGTATTGTGCAAAGGAAAAACAATTGGAATTAGGGCAACCTGCTAAATTGCTGCTAGCTCTAAAGAACAACTTTGATAGAGTAAAACTTGTAGATTCTGTAAGCCTAATTGTTTAGAGTCCTAAGAAATCTCTACAGTGTTTCCCGGAAAATAAGACCTAGCCGGACCATCAGCTCTAATGCGTCTTTTGGAGCAAAATTTAATATTAAGGCCCAGTCTGATTATTATATTATATATTATATCATATATCATATCATATCATATCATATCATATCATATCATATCATATCATATCATATCATATCATATCATATCATATTATGACCCGGTCTTATAGTGAAGTAACATGGAGTCTTATGTTAATTTTTGCTCCAAAAGACGCTTTAGAGCTGATTGTCCGGCTAAGTCTTATTTTCGGGGCAAAATGGTATGTTGGTTTTCTTTTTTCCCCCATTGCTTAGTGTTTGGTAAAGTGTAAAAGTAAAAGCCATCTGAACCTGTACTCTCTGCATCAAAGGGGGAGTAGTGGAATCAATCAAAACCATTGATTGGCGGTCCCTCGGTATTGGGAAATGATCATTCAAGTGCCCACCTTGTAGGTTCTAGATGTTATTATACTAGGGAAAGAAGACATTTTCTGCTGGAGTCTCTACTAAGCTGTTGTATGTCTGGTCCCTCCACGCTTGTTTTCCTACACTGAGCAACAGGATGGCGTCTCAATGATGTGAAAAAGTAATATGGCTGTATAATTCAGTTATGCCTGCCCTTTTTCTTCAAGGTCAGAGCTCTGATCCAGGGAGCATGTTATCGCTAATATATATCAAAGTTTACACAACACTTCTACTTTTTCTTGATCTGACTATGAGTCTCTCCAGCTTAAAGTGGGCATGTGTGTCTATGTTTTATCCATGGAAACTCAAGTTTTGATTTGGGGAATTTGGGGAATAAATAATGGCATTTCTAATATTATATTTGTGAAAATTAACTTGTGTTCATTCTTCTCAGATAGTCTTTCATGTTACGTCCCCCCCCCCACGTGTACCAGAATATTACTTAGATCCTGTGTTGTAGAAAACTTTAAGACAAGACACCATTAAGGACTTAAGAGTATATATCTGGCATTGTTAACTTCTTTTAGCCATAGCCAGAGAACCAGGACCATGGGATGCGAAGGGTTTAAGAGCTCTTCATCTGCATTCACTCATTCCTTTTCCCTATCCCCCACAGCTCCCTCAACCCTAGAACCTCCCAGATGTTCAGTCCTGGCCCTTTTTCTGACTTGTGTTCTTTGTTGGGCATCGCACTGCCTTGTTCTTTTCTAACATTTGCTCTCAGCATTTGAGCCCTTTATGCCCAGGAGCTGAGCTTTCTGACCACGGAATGGGGAGCAGGAGAGTGTTGAAAACCTTTCCAGTAAAACAGGCTGGAAGCAGAGAACAAAACAGTGATTTGGGGGAAGCCCTATCCAGGACCTGTAATGCGTGGTCTGTGGGGAAAAAGGTGCACAAAGCAGAGAGGTAGGAGAGAAAGAGAGAGGGTGGCGTGACAGGGAGGGGAGAGGATAGATAGAGCTGACTAAACACACCATTCAGCATTTTAAAGCAAACGTTTATTATATGACACGTTTGTGCTTATAGGGTAGAATCATGTATAGCTGACTCTCAAGGAAATACTGAAGAACTGGGAAAAAGAAAAGCCCAAACTTCATAAGGCTATGTAAATATAGAACAGATTATGTTAATTAATGACATTTTTTATTATGTGTGGCTAATTATCACGACACAGACTAATGATTATGGATATCATGAATACACTTATTTGATTGTTGTTCTAAACCATTCCTATATACTTAATCTACTGCAACTTTCAATATGTGGGGCATTTTGCATGAGCACTATTGATTCTTCAAATTTTTCATTACTGAAATAACTAGTAAAGAGTACAGATGAAGGCTTAAAAAAATCAGCTATGTAGTAATGTGATCTCCTTCAAATCACTGTGAGGTTAAGCTTTTATATTTAATGGCATGATTTCATTCATAAATTTGGTTGTAATTCAATATAACATGTTGTATGTATTTCTTTAAATATACTTGGATGCTTGACTCTGAGGGAAGGAAGGAAAAGCAGTTGTTTGGTCCTTATTTATGAGTAACAACATCTGTTCTGGAGAATTGGTGAGTTCAGACATGGGAACATCCACTCCCTCGATGCCTCTTTCCAGTTCTGAACATTCAGATTCTCAGAATTTTCTGGGAATAGTATTTTCCTAACACTTCCACCTAAATTATAAGTTAAATCAGGAAAAAGAGAACACTGCACTTCAGATATGCATTTATTAGTGTTTCACTCAAGAGATAAAGCTACCCTCTCTGTGGGTCAATGCTGAAAGACTAAAAATGAATTCAACTAAGGGCTTCTATGATTCTATTGTGAAGTCTCTGTTTAAATCAATTATTTTTAATACATAAAACTTGGGGTCCCATTTAGCTATGGAAGCACAGCATTATATAGAAAAATATTATTAGCCTATAGAAAAATAATACAATTTTAAATACTCCACTAGTACTCAAAAATAGATAAGTATATCATCACTGTATGAATCACTAACTCTCTTATCTTTTCAAAATGTGTCACACTGGAGCTACTTCTTCAGGGCATGTCTGAGCTTTTTGGTATCATCAGCACCTTGCACAGTGCTGGTTACATCTTTGAAACTCAACAAAAGCACATTGAATAAAGGAATGCAATTACATTGCATATATCTGTTTTTTCAATAAATAGGATATTTTCAGTTACTGTTATGTTTAACAGATCTACATCAAATTAATTAATTTTGAAAAATTCTTTAATTGTAAGTAGTGATTTTATATCTAATTATCAAGATTTTTCAACTCTAACATCAGTTCCTGTTTTCCTGATATAACTGTTGTTTTTAGTTTAGATATTTACAAGCGTATCCATGTGGTATGCTCTTGAATTACACAATATGAAGAATCTACTTTGTGATATAATTTATTCTTAGAGGAATTGTCTTTAAAACGCCATTGTTTAAGTTAATATACTACTGAAAAAGACAATTTGTTTCTTAAAATAATTAAGATAAGAAGAGGTTAAAATGCAATTTTAAAATTAAATTTGTTTACATTAAACCTTAGTGTTTTTATTACCTAATTTTTTTTAACTGAAATTCTAGTCATTTAAAATGCTCAATGTGGGCATGATGCTATAATTGTTAGGTTGGATTGAGTGTGTTTTATAGAAGGAAAATATATAGGCAATACTTGCAAAGTACCATGTGTCATGATACTGGTAATAGTTTTAGGCATGAAAGAGATATTTGCTGCTAGTATGTCTTCCCTAAACATACCTATTGTCTTTCTAAACTTCTGACCCTGAAAAGGCAGAAAGAAAAAGGCATTTAGGGTCTCAGCTTCCTAATAGCTTGGAAACTGGGCGGTGGAGGAGGGTGTACTTAGGCCTTTCTGAGTGCAGTGTGACCTGGGAAGTTGAACGAGAGTGTTTGTAGGATAGAAATAATTTGCAACTCATCCGCAGTCATTAGAAGAGGATTACTAAATTTGAAACCATGTATTACGCTATCTATCGTCCTCATCCCCATGAAAGCTGTGGGCAAATCCAGTGAGGAAAGACACCCTAGGGGCAGCAACATCTACTCTGTTCACCTCTCTCCACCTGGGGCCCTCTGTCACTCTCTGGTCATCAGTCCCCTGGTGAAGTGTTAATATGTAGGTTTCCCTGAATTTTAGATTTAGAGTTCTTGAAGTTGGATTTAAAGTTGTTTCAAAGCAGCTGTCTTTTCTGTCCAGTCAGTTTTCTCTTCTGACCAGCTGATGCAAGAGATGACAGATTTAAATATTAACCCCACTGAAATTAGATTAAATTTCCATTTTTACTATGGCTTGCAAGGATTTTCTTTTCCTGGCCTTGCCCACACGCTCCTCCCCAGTGCCAGCTCCGGTTCTTTACTATGGTCCAGCAGGAAATAATTGAACACAAATAGAAAACCAACTAACATATCACATTGTACACATTTATTTGATGATAACTCGGAACCCCCTGCATCTATTGAGTCACATAGCCTGTTGGCTCTGTCTTCAAATTATGTACCGGATCGTACTGCTGCTCTCCACATGCACAGCACTTGTCATAGTCCGAGCCACGGTCATTGTCTGTCTCCTAGACTTCCGCAGTAGCCACTCTTTTCATGCTCTCTTTCTACTGTCTTTCTTCCACAATACAGAATACTAAATAATCACTTAGAAAAAGAGTCAGATCATGTCATGCTTTCGATGAAAATCCCTTGGTGGTTTCTAAATATACGTAACTCTACTCTGTGGCCTACAAAATCCTAGACAATTCTGCTTATGTATTCCGATGTCACTTCATAACACTCCGTTACTCCAGTCCAGCCAAGTGATCTTGGCCATTCTTGCCATAATTGTTCCTTTCCTAATTATTGTTCCTTTCAACTAGAATATTCTTACCCTTTGACTTTCCTTTGACTCTGTTCTCTACTCAAATGTCTTCTGTGGAGGACTTCCCAGAGCACCCTATCTGAAATCCCACCCTGTATTCCATCAGCCCAAGTCACCTATCCTATTTCAGTTTTCTTTAAAGTGCTTACCATTGATTGACATTACGTATTCCCTCATCTATGTAATTGTCTTGGATAAAAGCTTCTGAAAAGCGGGGGTTCGGCTGAATTGTTTACCTCATCCTCAAAACTTGCAAGACTGCTGGCCATGTAATTAGCGTATCAATAAATATGTGTGGAGTGAATGAATGAATGCTTATTTTTCATAAAATGGAAGAACAGAAACATTTACACATGAGAAAAGAAATTCCAAATGGCCAGTAATTTTCTTGGCAATTATTGGCCATTTTCTTGAATATGTGGCTTACATTAAAGATACATTTTCTTTGAAACCAACCCCAGGGAAGCTTTTGCTCCTAGGTACTCAAGCTCTAAGTGTGAGTATTTGGGGGCTAGGGATTCAGAGGAGGGGATGATACAGGAAAGAAGGGTTTATGAGAGGGAGTTTATATACACAGTGTGTCTATTGGTCTAGAAAATGAGCCAGGATTTGCCAGATAGCTATATGGAAGAAGAATTAGAGAATGAAATTATCTGTTTGATGCCATTTAATAAATACATTGATGCTGTAAGGTCCAGAGTTTGCTGTGGCCTAAGGAGTGAACCTATCTCTATAAATGCCTCTTTTAAGGTTATTGAGACATCATGGAATCCTTTGCCCTGTGGCATACAGTAGATTCAGAACGTGCTGACAGAGGCCTGTTGCTTCCTGCGTGTGGCAAGCCTGCACTGCTAGGAGTCCCTCAGGTGACTGGGGAAAAAAGGAGGAGAAATGAAGCATAGATTTAATATCGGCAACCACTGTACTCATTTTACAGTGCTCATTTTGAGAACATGGTTGTTGTAAAAACAATTTTTATATGCCCTTGAACCTAATAGTCCTTCAGTTTTTATTGTGATTGCCAAAAAGTGTATTCATACTCTTTTCTAAATGAAGAAATGGATTCTCCAGCTCAAATTGGGTTTTTGTTTCTCATACAGAGAGCAGAAATGTATTAGTTGAACTATGAGAACACTTGCTAACTTGTTGTGTAACTCAGGTTCCATATGACTATAGTGGCTAAATAAATGAGTTCCCCCTCCCCCCCCCAAAGACACATTTTCTTATTTGGTCCAGGCAGTTATAACATATATCATTAACTAGGTAACTTAACCTACCATGTTTCCCCGAAAATAAGACCTAGCTAGGCAATCAACTCTAATGTGTCTTTTATAGCAAAAATTAATATAAGACCCGGTATTATATTATATTATTATATTATATTATAAGACCGGGTCTTATAGTAAAATAAGACTGGATCTTATATTGATTTTTGCTCCAAAAGATGCATTAGAGCTGATTGTCTGGGTGGGTCTTATTTTGGGGGAAACACGGTAGTATACTATAAACAACAGAATTTATTTCATAGTTCTGGAAGCATGGAAGTCCAAGGTCAAGGTGCCTAAGGTCAAGGTGCCTGCTGATTTGGTGTTACTTCCTGGTTCACAGATGACTGTCTTCTTGCTGTGTCCTCACATGGTCGAAGGGGCAAGGGAGCTGTCTGGGGCCGCTTTTATAAATGCACTGATCTCATTTCGAAGGGCTCCACCCACATGACCTAATTGCTTCCAAAAGGCCCCACCTCCTAATAACCATCACATTGGCATAAGGATTACAACATAAGAAATTTGGAGAGAGGGGCACAAACATTTAGTTTATAGCACATATCTCTCTTGATCTATCTTTTCACGTTTCTCTTTTATAAATATGGATAAAACATAATTCATAGTCAGGAGTTGTGCCAATCTAGGAACTGAAAACATGTGCCTTTCTGAAAACATAAACGGATTATTGTCATATGGGTTTGCTGTAATGCAGGATTGCATATTTAAAATAAATAAATAAATAAATAAATAAATAAATAAATAAATACACTGGAAATAATTATGTAAACATTCTATATTTTAATACTGTCATTTAATTCTTTTTTTTAAGGAAATACTTGTAGATCAACACTAGATAGAACATCAAATTAAAGACACCTATGAGGTGCAGTTGGCTTATGACCACCATTTTGCTGTCTCTAGTTGAAATCAAATGGCATTCATCTCCCGTGCTGGTCCCACCCACATCCCCACCACTGCGTTGTGCTCAACAAGCCCTTGCTGTTGTCACTCGTCTTGAGTAGGGACTACCCTTCCCCCAGATTTTCTCTATTATTTTTCCCTGAAGCACTGAGCAAAGTCTGCATCACTAGGCAGGCTTTTCCAGGAAACTCTGACTTACTATCCAGAGAGCTCCTGCTCCAGAGTACTCAGTTGGATCTGGTGAGTAGAGATGGAGGCCCTGCCTCAGATGCATAACTTTCTTGACAATTCCTGAAATGAGATCCTAACACAGTTTCAACTCCAAGGTTCTCCTAAGGTGGCCTTTTGGATAGCTCTTCTCCTTCATGTTGTCTCCCTTGCTCTTATGCCTAGGCCACAGACCTTTGCCACATGTTTTCCTTAGATGGAAGGAGGACCCCAGCCTTCAAGGTGAAAAGTCACATATAGTGAGAGGCCCCTGCTAGGCTCTATACTCTCTTATTGTACAAATATCCCTTAGTCTCTCTTTCTAGATACATGAGAGCCATACTGGTGGATCCCTCTGAGAAGTGGTGGGAAGTCGGTTTTACTGTAGCCCTTGTTTGTTCTTTTCAAGGATTACGAGCCTGGGCAATAATGTCAAGGTTTTGTTTTTTTTTTGGTTTTGTTTTTTTTTCCCTCGAAGCAGAAAGAAAGCAGTTTCAACTCTAGTACATATTCAGATAAAAAATAATAATAATAAAAAAAAAATAGCTGAGTGGCATTAGCTAGCTTGAGTATGTTTTCCAAACACTGCACAGGTGGTATTAGAAGCACACACTATGGCAGATGAAGAGCAGAGATGTGTGTATCTTTCCCCCTGTGCAGTTCTGTAGGCTGCGATGTGGCTGTTGCTTTCGGTGATCATGCACGTTGCTGACTCTAAATCTGGAAGTGACATTCTAGTAAAGAAGACAAAGCAGAAGGAAAGAAAAACATAGTGCCATAAATGCAGTGAGTTCCCTCCTGTGTGCCATTTCACACCACAACAACAGAATAAGTCTTAAAATTGTACATAAAGCCTTTCTCTTTGTATAGTACTATTATTCTTGATTCATTAAATACTTTTGTGGCTGTAATCAAACTTGTTTAAAGTTCACGTGCTCATGGGCTAGAAACACACTTTAGAAGAAATGTGAACAATCATAGCACAATTGCCAGCATGTTATTGGTATTTTTCAGCATAATGCAGTTTCTGTTCTAGTCTACTCCCCTTTCTGAACATTTTATGTCTGTAGGCATATGCAAATACAAATCCCTAATAGAATTTTCATTACATCAGCTCTTGGGCTATATTTGCTTGCTGGAATATTCATAATGTTAGGTACCTTGTGAAAACTTTTTATTTTATTTTTTATTTTTATGGCTGAGATTGTATGAGAGAGATGATGGTGTGAACTAAGAATAACCACCCCTACTTGCTGTTTGTGGAGTGGTATAATCTATTTTCTCTGTTTGATAATAGATAAGGACACATTTTTAAACAGCTGGTAATAAAGCTTTTCTACTTTTCTTTAACTTCTTAGATTATTGTGTTAATGTTGATAACTGTTAGAGCTTTATTGAAATTAGTACTTTAATGAGACGGGAACAAATAATAAAAAAAGAAAACTATTTAAATCTCTTCCTCAAACAGCTTAGATGTTCATGTTGTTACTTTATCCTATTTTGTACTGGATGTTAATGAAAACAACAAGATAAAATTACTTTTATATGCAATCTGACCATTTTATAATTAATCTTAAGACAACTGGAAAGCAAGCATCTTTTTCAGTTTATCTGAATGAAAACCTCTAACAGTGTCACACCGACCAAAAACTTAGCATTTATTTTTAAACCTTATTTAAAGGTTTAAAGAAGACTGCTTTTTCTTTTGGGAATTTTGGAACATATATTGGTGTAGTGATATATTTCATATGGAGACCCACCAGTCGTCATTCTGGAATTAATGTCTAGAGACAAGTCTCTGAGGGAGGGGATTAATTAATGTTGGGAGGGTTCATTTGACCATCATCATTTCAAAGTCAGATAAGTCGTTTCCTTATCTCTTCTTACAGAGCTGTTTAGACGCGATGATTTTTTTTCCTGCGTCCTTTATAATCTTATTTATACTTTCAGTTTCTACTGTCAGATTTACAAGTGCTCTGAGATTAAAATTGTTTGTGTATAATGTCAGAGTTTCTACTTTTATCACATCTCATTTTTTCAGTCCTCTTCTTCATCGCTGGCTGACAAATACTGAATTTCTCTTTCATCACATATATCGGCCCATTGTATTAGAAGCTTGGTGGTTGAAGCTTACAGTGGTGGGTGGAAGACATTGCTTCATTCAGGGAGACGTTGTACAGGGGAGGACGTTGTACAAGGAGAGGAGAATAATGATTTGACTGATGTCCTGGGAGCCCGGGAGCTCACACGCTTTCACAGCACAGTCCTCATCAGGGGGAGGACTTGTGCAGCATAATGACTCACTTACTACACACACTCCTTAAGTTGCCACTTTGTGACCCATTTTTATGAGGTTGGTGCAAAATTAATTGCGGTTTTTACAATTATTTTTAACCTTTTTAACCCCAGTTACTTTTGCACCAACCTAATATCTTCCAGTGAATGGTTAATGTTTTGGGAATGAGGAAATAAAGGGGGAAGAGGTGAACTAGAGAACCAAGGGCAAAACTCCTCCCTTCCCTTCTCACTTGAAAGTTGGAAGTAACTTTTTTGAAACAAACAAACAAACAAACAAAAATCCCACCTTTTAACACAACTCCAATGTCACTGTAATGCTTCTGCTTGTTACAGGGAAGTTTGGAGAGAAACAGCGCTTGTCCAGAGAGGGGTCATAGTGTAGTAGTTTGGATCCTGGTTTCCAAACCTGGCTCTATCCGTCCCTCATGAGCTGTGTGACTTTAGGCAAGTTACCTCACTTCTCTGAGTTATAAAATCAGTGTAATAATTGAACCAATATTATAGTGTTGTCAAGAGGATTAAATAAATTAGTATCCATAAAATTCTTAGAAAGGAACCTGCAACAGAGCAAACATTATAGATAGATAGATATAAATAGAAAATATGTATGTTAGAAAAAGCAGATATTCAAGGAAACTTCCATCATGCCTATTTTCAAGTTCCAAAACTAGCCTTCCAAGATAATCCATCTGAATTCTAAGAAGGTACTCATTATTGTTGATTAAATATTTAAATTATATTTATTGTAGCTAGTATATTCATTTTTAGATAGGTCAAATTTACGAGGCAACAAAGTTGCAATATTATGTATGGTGTGTACAGTTTTATAGTGCATTTGGGCTCCTTGTATAATCAACGTGTACTGTTTATTTATGCCCATTTGATAGGATTAGGAATATAATGATGATATTTTAAATTATACAGGCCTAACATTGTCCTATCTTTGCCTTTATAACATTCTTGATCATATCTCTGATTTATTTGAAAAACAAATTCTTGTTCGGGAACACATTAGGCAATTACAAAATTATTCCTAGGGGAAAATACAAGCCGTTTTATTGTATAATTTCCAAGAATGCATTGTGGTGTGAGGTAGAAATTACCTACATCAATTTTGTTTTATTTGTAAGAAAACCATCTCTGCCTTCAAGTTTTACCTTCTTTGTTTTAGTAGCCTAAAATTTAGTAAATATGTCAATGTTTTATCATTCATAAACAAACGTTTATTCATCCCTTGATCCTTCTGTTGCCTTTTCTTGAACCTCCTCTAGTTTCATTGTATTTAATTAGTATCAATTTCTAGTGTCAGCAACATTGGATTGCTTTATAAGTCTGTATAAATGGCCTCTGATGGCTTTAATGTAAATCCTAGTCATCCCAGCTCAGATGTAGAAAAACTTTGTTTAAAAGTTGTCTTTTTTATAAAGACAGTTTCCCTCTCATCTCTATATCATATCTCAATTTCCTCTTTCATTACAGAAAGGACATGGGGATGCAGAAAGGGCATATATGAGTTCCAAAAATGATTAAAGTTTTGAAAAATAATTCTTAAGCGAAATGTCAAATGGATTTTGGAGTGTTGCCCAGCCACTTTCCTGAACCCACATTCATCAGTTTCCATCTACTTCTCCTTACCCCATCTGGAAGCTCAGCTTCACTCCTGTTCCTGGAAGCAGGCCAGCCCACATTGAAAACTAAATGAGCTCAACATCCATTTCTTACCTAACAGATTCAAGCTAAACATGTTTCCTGGTCCTGTCATCTGGGCTCTCATTTTATTCCTTTGCTCATGTTCTCACCTTGTACCTATTACCAGTCTCCCATCTTTTTGTCTAAATTCGAGTCCTTGCTTAAATTTATTGACCAGGTAACCATTGTTCCCTGGATTTTATTGTTTATTGTTACTAAGCCCCTACTTTCTATGCCAATCTTTCTTTTATGCAGAATATCTGTGTGTATTTAGCTTCCATTTAATTCAATATTAGGACTGTCTTGATAGCACATGTAATGATTTTTTGTTTTTGTTTTTTGAGAGATCCATCCATTCTTTGCTGCTGGAACTCCATGATGTTAGATCTACTCAGTTTGATCCCAGTCCCTTATGTTGTTACTGAAATGTCCTAAGATGACCACAGAATCCAGAAATGTCCTAAGATGACCACAGATGCCAAAAATAAAAGCTGGACTCTGACAACTTGGACTTGGCTATCAAGAGGTAGAGACAATAAGTTTGTCAGTAATAGGTGACTTTTACTTTATAGTGAAATGAAATATTAGAAATGTTCTTACAGCGTTTGGAGATTAGTTTGATTGGAGATTAGAACTGGAAATTTAGGTTTGGGAATCATTACATTTGTCCTTCCATGTTAAGCTCCCTTACTTGATGGTCAAAAACCTCTGTTGTCTCCCAGTATGGCCAACATTTTGCTCACAGTTCTTAGCAGACTATTCAAGACACTCTAATTGGTATTCATTCCTTTAAAGCCTCACATGCTTCATTCCCCTACTCGTATCCTGTGATCTAATAAAACTAATCTACTACTTTATTTCCAAAATCCCTCACAGTAGCCAACTTTGTCCTGTTGTTCATTTTGTTGCTTTGCTTGGAATTATCCCCTCATTTCTGTCGCTCAGAATTCTATCCTGCTTTTGAAGACAGATTTCAAATACTGCTCCGTCCATATTTAAATTTTATTTTTTCTCCAATCAGATGTGAGCTCTTCCTCCTTTGAATTCACATAATAATTTGTTTTGGCATCTCTTACTGAATCTGTTCTTAAATTTTGTCTTGTATTATTGGTATACAATTAAACAGTCTAATTACTTAGAGGGGTTCAACATTCTTAAATGTTAAAATGCTTAAAATGTTAGTGCACGTTATTGGAAAAATAATACATACGTACAGGCAATCCTCCTGAGTAGTTAGGTGGCCTGTAGTTCTCAACAAAGGGCTGGCTGCTAAAACCACCCCATTCTGATGGTGGCTATGGTTTGGTGCCACCTGCTGGTCAGGGCCCATTAAAGTTTAAATATCAGTGGGGAATGATTCTGGGTCTTATGGTTGGCTGGAACTCCCAGTATGATGGTAGCAATTTCAGGAACTTTTCCTTGGTTAATGCTCTTTTTGTCAGCCTGACCCAGGAATAATGGCGGGGAGAATCCTTGCAATGCAAGGGCACTCCCGTGCTTTCATATTCAGAAACTCAGTTGTGCCTAGTCTCAGTACTACGTAGGCTTCTTCCACTTTAATTCTAACTATGTCCTTTCCTCACTACTTTGAGGAAAGAGTCTAGGTGATGTGTATGAGCTAACTGCCAGCTATTTAACGTTCTAATTTGCTTTACTGCCAACAGACTATTATAGGATTTTACTGCGTATGTATTATATGCTTCACCAGGGCACAGGATTTTCTTTGTAATCCATCAGCAGGTGGGATGGGGGGGGTGCAGTGAGTTGATACACTGTGTGCTTGATAGTTTCTTACTTGGATTGAAGCCGAGACTGAGATCTCCAAGCAAGAGAATATGTCAATGGTGGACTTTCTTGGAAAAAAGTATAGGGAAAACTAGCAATGCCAAAGAAGCAAGCATCACCATTCATGTGTTTATGTAACAAAAACAACCAACATATTGAGCAACTCACATAACTTTGAGTCTCAAGATCGTTTTTAAAATGCTAATATTAATGTCTATGACAGAGGCTGTGTGGGGACAGAGTCCCAGAGAGCAGTTTCCAGGCTCTCGACCTCACGCGGAAAGGTGCTAGTTCAGTTATTAGATGGCCATCAGCTGTAATCAGACAGCCATCCACTGTGACTAGCTGGCCATCAGCTGTTACTGGTTAGCCATTAGCCACTAATATAACTGCCATGGCTACACTAGGGGGTTGGTTGGTTGTCAGAGAGTGGATTGCAGCTAGCAAGTGGGGGTTGGTTGGTTGGTTGGTTGGTTGGTTGGTTGGTTGGTTGATTGGTTGGCTGGCAGAGTAGTTGATGGCACATTGCGCACGGTGTGGAGCCTGCTTCCTGTCTCTCCAACTCAGCCACCAGCAAGAATATAGTGGTATGAACCCCCTATCCATGGCTCTGTTGGCGTTCTTGTGCGGGAAGTGGGAGCTGAGTCCTTGCATTACACGTGGTGCAGCAAGCAGGGTACAGTGCAGGCTAGAATCCCCAAAGGGGTAATGGAGCAGTTTATATGTATGAAAGCTCTGTTTTGGGAGGCCCATGGGGAATGATGCCGGGAGCAGGAAACGCGATCTGCCTGGGAGAAACGTGACCCCTCGGTGAATTGGTGGTCCTCTCGAGCCTCCGGATGGCATGCCACCCTATTGGCCAAAGCAAGAGTTGTCTTCCTTTTGGTGGTCTGCTGCTGCCATGGGCTCCTAGAGTTGTGGACATCTTATAGCGGGGCCACCACCCACTCGGATACCTGGCGCAGTGAGCAGGATTCTGGCCAGGTAGGAATGATGTCTGACTCTGGGCAGGAGGACATGTGGCCCTTACACAGTGTGTGGTGCCCAGTGGCCACTGTTCTCGGGCGTTGGACCCCTGTGGAGGAGTGGGAAGACATGGTCGGTTCTCCAACCAGCATAGAAAAAGCCGTGCAGCTGCTGGAGAACTGGATCCCTGTGGAAGGGTGGAAAGATGTGGATGGTTCTCCAACCATCATAGGCTGGAGAAAGCAAAGGTTGTTATGGCTGTGTGGCCTGGGAAGTGCTTGCTGAGGCTGCCCATATGTGGGACTTGCAGTCCCAGGAGGAAACGCTAGCTGAGTCCTTGGTGGAGGATGCGGGTGAGGTTGAGGTCGTCCCTCACTCCCAGGTTGGGGAGGACTTGGAGCCCTTGCCCTGTGGAGAGGGCACACATTGTAAGGCCAATGCACAGCCCTGGCGAATGACTGTGGACTATGGGGAACTGAATGAGGTGATGCCACCTGTGCATGCTGCAGTGCCTTCCATCCCTAATGTGATGGACTGCTTGACTGTTTACTTGGGAACGTACCACTATGTAGTGCAACTGGCAGATGTTTGCTTCCTGTGTCTCGACCGGCCGCCATCGAGAATATGTAAGCACCTTCGCTGTGAGCTACTACTGTTTCAGCACAGTGCCCCGAGAACCCTGGCTGTGCCCAGGAGGTCCGGCTGTACCCAGAAAGACTGGTGGTACCGTGAGAAAGACTGGCTGTGCCCAGAAAGACTGGCGATACCCTGAGAAAGCCTAGCTGTGGCAAGAATATTGCATCCACCTCCAGGTTTCTGGCACAGGGCCTCTTGCGGGGGATGCTTATCACATTGATTGTGGTGCGAGACCCTGGAGGGGTGGAGTGTGGAGACAGAGTCCCAAAGAGTCATTTCCAGGGCCTTGACCTTACATGGAAAGATGCTGGCTTGGTTATTAGATGGCCATCAGCTGTTACCGGTTAGCCATTAGTCACTAATATAACTGCCATGGCTACGCTAGGGGGTTGGTTGGTTGGCAGAGAAGCAGACGGCAGATTGCTCACTGTGTGGAGCCTGCTTCCTGTATCTCCAACCCAGCTGCCAGCAAGACTACAGTGGTATGAACCCCGTTGGTGTTCCTTTTTGGCCTCCCCATATCCTGCGTTTGTATGCGGGCAGTGGGAGCTGAGTCCCTGCATGACAGGCTGTTTTTCAGTTAGCACGTATTGTCATGAGAGACACCCTGCTTGCTGCGCCATTTGTCATGCGAGGCGGCCTGAGGGGTCTCTAGTCCAGCTCCCCACATAAGAACACAGGATATGGTGAGGCCAAAAAGGAACACCCACAGAGCCATAGATAGGAGAGTCATACCACTACAGTCTCACTGGAGGCTGGAGTCACACAACCTGCAACCTGCCGGCCGCTTCTCTGCCTGCAACCAACCAACTACCCAACTCCGGACTTAACTCACCAGCACAGCTGCAGCAGTTATATCAGTGGCTAATTGACTAGCTGGTAACAGCTGACAGATGGTCAGCCACAGCTGATGGCCATCTACTACCCGAGCCAGCACCTTTCCACGTGAGGCCGAGATCCTGGAAACTGCTCTCTGGGGCTCTGTCCCCACACATATTCATTGGTTTTGCCTATCACATGCCGAGTGTTGGACACTAGGGATACTTCAATGAAAACCATACACATGGTTCCAGATCTCATGACATTTTTTTATCTGAAATAGAATTATTTTATGCTTTAACTATTAAAATATTAAGGACATGGTTTACATAAATATTATAAAAATATCTCTAGTCTGAAAGAATAAAAAAATCATTTGACTCTCGGAAAGGATCATTATTGGAATATCTATACTTATTTTCCCTTTCACTGAACTCTAAAAGTATTTGTCCAGCTGGAGGGAAACCCAGAAGTACTCTTATGCGTAATTGGGATAGGCAACACTCTGCTGTAGGATTTGAGAAGCACTGTAGTAGCTTCTTCACACTAGCCTTCAAGTAACTGTTTATCTACCTACACAAAAGCCACTCTCAGAAATACATTGTGTGTGTACCTGTGTATGTTTTAAGTCACTGCAACTCCTAGAGTTTCTTTTGAAATAGCAAATGCCCTACAGGGGAGAAAACACATTTAAGTATTACCCATTATGCATATAATTAGTTTCTCTGATTTCTTCTCTTCATGGTACCTACCTGAGATCAATGGGAAGCCAGCTAGATCAATGGGAAGCTTGAGCACTGGGGCAAACACCATTTCTATACTTAAGAAACTTAGAAATTACCCTCTTCTTTACTCTATGACAATTCATAATTTGTTGTTACCTTGTCCTATCAGTAATTTCATCTTTTCATTAATATTTGAAGTACACTTGGTCAGAAATGGTATTGGCAGAATCTTAACTGTTGCTTTGCATGTCTCCCCGTGGGAGCAAGTCTGTGTGGAACACAGAAGTTGAATGTAGCCAATGCATCATCACCCAGTGTTCAAGACCATGATGAGAAGTGTCACTATGTAAGTGTTTATACATGCAGATATATCTATGTATATGTGTGTAATACGTATTTAGGTACACATATGCATATATGTGTTTGTGTATTATGTATATAGTAAAGATAATTCTAGTTCCTAGCACATATTTCCACCTATAAGCAAAATAGCAAAATATAGGATTGGAATTCTCTCTCTTGTCAAGCCAGCTCTCTGAATATGAACAAACCACCTTGAGATGTTAAAAGTGAGGAACCAGAGTGCTTGATCTCTGTAGCATCACAACACTTAACTAATTGTGCCTATAAAGTGACACTCTGAGGGCTCTTTAAGAAGAGAAGAGGGTTCAGGTGCCTCTCAGGATGTAAAATGACGAATTCTGGATGCACGTTTTCAACAGATGGACACGGCATTCAGAAGGCAGCCACGAAAGGCAGCAGGTGGAGGAGGCAGCGGGAAAGCGATGCCACTTACAGGAGCACTTGACATTAATTACACCTGTTGGAATTCTCGCCCAGCCTTTTGTTTTCAAATGTGTTCTCAATATAATCACTGTGAGGAGAGAGGGCAAAGAAGCTGAGAATTGTAAATGGAAATGGAGCACTTGTACTGTAAGAACAAGGAAAAAGGGGCAGATCAGGGCTTCTCTGGCTTATGTCCGCCACTTAATCACATGTGCAAAATGAGGAGCCACGGGCATAAATACTTACAGTGATCTCGGTTATTCCCTCTTGGAGCTGAGGAGGATTGTTTAAAAACTGAACATTGAAAGCTGAAGTATGCATGTAGGTCTTCAGAAATGAAACATGTTCTTCTGGGTCTGAAGAGATGAAGTTAAATATATACATATTTTGTTTCATATCGTCTGAACATATTTAAAAATACTTTGTTTATTATTATTTTTTTAATGCTTAAGATTCTTCGTTCGTTTGTACCTATAGATTTGGATCCTAACTTCCCCTGGGCTGTGCCCTTGTCAACCAGCACAGCCTCATCTGCTACCCTACAGCTCACACTGAGCTTCAATTCATAATACACTTTTGCCTGAAACTACCTGCGTGCTTCTTGTCTTTGCTCATGCTGTTCTTTCTCTCTGGAATGCCTTTGTCTGCCATGCAAATTTCTGCTCATCATTAAATGTCAATTCAAGGGTTAAATTTGCAGTGAAGATTTTAGTGATTGTCCCAGGAAGACCCGAGCCTTTATCCTCCCTAAAGTCCTAGGACCTGCACATTCATCTGTAAAATGTCTGGAACCTGCCACTGTGCAGGGGCTGTCTCCTCTTCTCTCCTGGGCTGTGAACTCCACAAGGAGAATCCCATTTCTGCTCCTCTGCAAGTCTGCTCCTTCCCTCCCAGCTCCTCGTCCTACACTTAATTGTGCCTGATAAATGTGATTGGATCGCCTTCACTTGTAGGTGTACGCCACGTCACCCAAATAAATTTAACAGTTTCTCGGTGTCCTCTGAAAAAATAAGATATGGCTTTCAAAATTATCAATGTCTCCAGGTTTTCCTTACTTTTCAATGAGGCTTACCATAACTACTATATTTTTTAAAATGGCAAGCACTACCCTTTTCCCTTTAAAAATGTATGCATGGTGAGAATTTTGCTTATTATGGTATGAAATCATGTGAAGCAGACTATATATTTTCATTAGGAAGAAGGAGTAGAGTTAAAAAAAGAAAGATCTATTGAAATGAAGGAAAAGGGTAATGGAATGGAAATAAATATAATTGTGAAGAAATGGGTATGGATTAACAATGATTTAGCTGCAAATAAAGAGAAACATGACTAATGATAGAGTCATGTTTTTCTCACCAAGACTGACACACAGTTATGTATACATAAATGATGGCATAGTTGCCCCCGCTCAGTTATGTCAATTCCAGCATCGATGCAGGTTCCCCCGCCCCCCTTGTGGTTTCAAGATACCTGCCGGAGCGCCAGACATCAGGCCCATACCCAAAGGTGACAGTGAATAGAAAGTTGCACAGAGTCCTTTAACCTCTTTCTCAGAAAAGCAAAAGCTTTATCCACTTTACAGATACTTGCCAATAACTAGATGAACAGATTAACGTCACCTGGTCTTCCCTAGATGCAAGGGAAACTAAAAAAGGAATAGCTTCTCCAGGCTCTGTAGTAGAGGGAAGAAAGAGAAACAGAGATTTAGCATGGGCTTTGGGCTACCCAAGCAGAAATGTCTGCCACAAAAATAAAAGGTAGATAAAATGAATTGATCAAAGTAAATATATTGAAAGACGACATTAACTTGTAGAGGGATATATAAGAAAAATGACTAAGTCTATCATAGGATGAACTAACATGTGCAGTACAAATGTATAAACTAGATATATATGTGTCAAATACATAATATTGAAAACAAAATGTAGAGTGATAGGAAAGCAGATATGTACAATATGCTACTCATGTGATTAAAAACACAAAGCAATAGTGATTTTTCAATGGATATATTTAGGTATAATGACATACAAAACAGACTGGAAGTTACACATCAAATTCAGCCTAGTGGTTGCTTGCTTGGGAAGGAAGAGGGTAATGGAACTGGAGAGAGGAACAAAAAGGTCTTCAACAGTATTTGCAAAGTTTCACGTCTGTCATAAAAAGTGTGTGGCTGATGTATACATGGGAGTTCATTGTACATGCTACCTTTTCATGCATTGTGCAGAAAAATAAATGAAAGAAATAAATAAGAGTTGAAATTTAGTTATATTACTGAAAATAAATTGAAAGGAACATGAAAACACAGGTGGGACTCTCATTGCCATAAAAGCCTAGGACATAGAGACATAATTTATCATGGGAAACAGTACTGAATGAGGAAGAAGACTAAGAGTCAGCCCTTGACTTATTTTCTGAACTTAATTCTCTTTGGACCTTAGTTTTCTTATTTGACAGATGAGGCTTTTGTGCTTGTTTGTTTGTTGGTTTTTTCTTTTTTCCATTTGTTAAGAATATTGATCTTTTAAAAGTATTATTAGTCATTTTGTAATAAGACATGGTTCAAAAAATCTGTACTGTTTGAATAATAAGCTATGGTAATCATGTTTCATAAAGCATCAACATTATTCATTTATTGAATATGAATATATTATTTGTGTTTATTAAATACCTACTAATATGCCAGAAGCTGTTTTAGGATTGGCAATGTGGTATAACGAGTAAACAAAGAAAAAAGTCCTTGTTCTATGAAGATAATATTCTAGTTGGGGGAGATTAATATCAGTAATGTATATACATAGTATGCAAGTAGTGATAAATGCATAAAGCAAAATGTAGCAGGCTTCGAGGATGCTTAGTGCAGGAGGTCCATAGAGCTAATTCTATTTTGGATAGATAAGGCTTCTCTGACAAGGGACATTTAGCATAGAAAGAATATAAAAGTAAAATATCTTTCCAGGTGAGAATTGTCAGGAATGATTTTAATTATATATGTGTTCTATGTATGTTAATTATAATAATTTTGACGACACTATATTTTAATACTGGGTTGTATGTGATTCACTGGCGTTTGCTCTTTCTTGTTGCACACACGGTGCTTTTCCTGGAAGTACTCCTGTCCAGTCGAGATGGACACATTCTCTGCTTTCTAGTCAATCTCTTTGTGTCAGTTTGGATGGAAACTTGTAGTTTGATCCCCACACATGTAAAAGTATCTCCTCTAGGCAAGCTTGTTGCCCTCATCACATCTGTATTAAGCAGTTATTAGATACAGTGTTGGCTGGTATTGGGAGGGTTCAGAGGATTTTCTTATCAGTTGTCTCCTGTTTCCTGGACAAGTGAAATGTAATGAGATCCAGATAGGTTATATGTCCATTTTCCACTTGAAATTTTAGCTCTTGTATATGAAGATTAATATGGATGAAAGTTGATATATTCCTTTAAAGGCTTTTAAAAGGTGAATAGGGGGCTTTACAAGTTAATTGTATTCTGGAATGACCTAAACAACATATATAAATTATTATCCAGATTTGATCAATGTGAATTTTCAGTATGTCTTTGATTTTAGGTCATCCCAGAACTCAAGGGGTTCTTGTGACAAATAGCATAGTGAACGGTTGGTTAGTGCAAAGGTCTTAATTTATTATACTATGAAAATTGATATTAGGAACCAAGGTTTAGCATCTGAGGAACTGAGATTGCTGTCACTTAGCCCAGTGTCAGGAACGTGGATATTACTGAATGATTAAAAGAAAAAAAAAAATACATATTTGAACTGTGGGACTCTCTGGATGTTATAGAAAGCTCCATAAGATAGAAGAGGACGATGTTAGCTTTGAGCAAGTCTCCCTTGAGCCATTGATATTGGTGTAACTTTGTTCCTACTCAGAAAATATTTGTCATTGTTAAAACCCACACACATTTTCATAAGCCTATAATATTTTCCCACTACTTATTCCTGCATCATTTACTCTTTGACTTCTAGGTATAAGTCCCATTCTCTGCTGTGCAGCTCATATTATAGGTAGACAGACAGTTGTTGTGTGGTCTATATAGGTGATAAAATACACATGCAGTGCTTAGAAGAGTGCCTCATACATGGTAAGCACATAGTACTTATACGTTTAATATTATTAGTCAAATAAACAGGGGACTTAACACTATCAGAATCAGAGATCAGTATATTCTACAACTTTCATGTTTGCAGCCAGATTTTCTTTGTTCCCCATATTTGAAAACTCTGACACTTAAAAAAAAAAAGAAATGATCCAGGAGAGTTTTTGCTTCATCCGTAAGCAGTCTTCTCTGTGCTGTAGTGTAATCTGGGCTGTTTTCTTTCAAATCCATCATTCTGCTGGAAACCGGAAAGTCTTTTTTTGCCATCAGAACTTAATTGTTTTCTGCCTCTGCATGCTCATAATTAAGCTATGTATGCATACCCCTCAAGGTCAACAGCTTATTATTTATGGTAAAAGACATCAAGTTCAATAAAATATTCCCAAAGAATTAGAGACAAGCTAGGAGTTGAGATATGGAGTGAATTTGAGGAGGGGAAGAAATGGAGGAAGATACCAGCAAGAGGGAAAACAGGCTGACAGAGCAGGGGAAGGCACCAAGCCTTCTGTAGCTTATATCTTTCTGTTCTTTGGAGGAGGCCCTGGCCTGCCTGTACAGAAGAGAAGAAGATTACCTGTTACCACTTGATGATTCAAGTTGAAGATTCCTAGACTTCACATTCAAGGGTTTATCACTATGGCAGGACTGCAGTTTGCTTCCTGGGTTCCTACTTATTCATAACTCCAGATTCACAGTGTGTATTCACAAAGTAGTATGAATCGTTTTACCATATTTATGAATGCAGCTATTCTGTTAGACTCTTGGCCAGAATGTTTGAAGAACTGTTAAAGGATGGGACTCTTCTTATATAGCTCAATATTGCAATAGAGTCACAACACTAAAAATAAAGGGAACTTATTTGTAAAAGATGTCTTTTTTTTTTTTTTTTTGAGACTTATTTTACAAATCAAGTTAGGAAGGAAAGAAAAAAATTCCATGGAATTTTTTTGATATTAATAGCTAAGTTACGAACTTTTTCATTGCAAGAAAAAAAGAAAAAAAAAAGTGAAAGTAAAAGTGCTTTCATATAAATGATAAAAATGAATCTGTAATATCTATCCACTCATCTATAGAGAATGTTATTAGGTCAGAATGAGAACATCCTAATAAAGAAAGGAAATTGAATAGGTACGTTATGAAGCTTTACGGGATGCTGGAAAAAAAAAAAAGGTTTGGATTTTCTACAGCTGCCTGAGGTGAGTGCCAGTACAGCTCCCCAAATTAGTGAAACTATAATTCTTTGAAAAAGGATATTTTCCCTTAAAGATGAGAAAAAGTTGAGAAATAAGGTCTTTTTTCAGATGAAACTTTGAAGTAAGGATAGCAGGAGGATTTATCAGTTCCTGCTGTGTTTCCTTTTCCTTTAGGTTAAAACTATGTCTGTTCAAGGGGAAATGATTGTATCGATTAAAATAAAAATTAATATGGTGCTTGGAAACATCTTATTTGAGTGACTTCGATAGAGGCTGAGAAGTTTTCAGTGGAGATCATAGCCTGCATATATAAGTATCCGATTCTGGGAATAACTGGAGACAAAAACTCAATGTCAATATACAGGCCCGCTGTATCGACATATTAGTTTGGGTGTTTTCTGCTTGTGTGGGCAAAAGCTTGGCTGTTGAACTGAGGAATGTGCTTTTCAGAATAATCAGTTCTTGCCAGAGAAAAGTCAGCTGACTCAGAGGACAGATTATGCAAGTGAGCTGGAGCACATCAGTGGGGGCCCTCTGAAAGGAATTGATATTACGGGAAGCATTATCTTCTGTTTTCTAAGTTCTAACAGAAAATTTAATGGAACTTAGAGAAGACGAAGTTTATTGCCTGCGCACCTTTTATTAACATTTTGTCTTGTTCTTCAGAGAGTATGTCTTGCAGAAGGTAAGAGAAGATAAAGCACTTGTCATGCTTTTAATAATGAAATGTTAGTGTGCTTGACCTCTACAGGTACTCATCATTAAAGAATTAATTTTCTGGACCTGAATCCATTTATTTCCTCATTTTAGCTTATGTGTAGTTATTAAGAGAAAGGAAGAGGAAAACTAAAAATGGAAACAAAAAGTTATTAACCTTTCTTGCCAACAAACCATTACAAGAAATAGGGAAATTGTTGAACTACTAGTTAGGTACTTATAAAGTTAAATAGATTTAAAACAATGAAATAAAATAAAATAAAACACTTCTAAGAAGGAACAAATGAAGAATAAACTGAATTTTAAAGAAATATATAATACTGTTTAAAGGGACTAAAAATGCTCAGGGAATCCACTACTCAATATGCTTCCCTTTTCTCACTTGAACATGAAAAAAAAAGTACAGATTTTTAAAAATTTTCATGGGGGTAAGAAATTGCATAAATGAATCATACCATAACTAAAAGATATCCTCACGTACAAGAAGAGCTTTTTGAAGTACTCTAACTTAACTATGGATAAAAGATATTTTTTATAAAAACAATTTTTAGAAAACTTACTGGTCTATGTACCATTTATTAGTTCAGTTTCTCCAGAGAAATAGTGTATAAATACATAGAGAAAAATATTCATTGGAAAGAATTGGCTTATGTGATTGTGAGGCTGGTGCGTTCAAAATCTACAGTGTGGGCTGGCAGGCTGGTGACTCACGAAAGCCAATGGTGCAGGTCTAATTAACAGGCAGTTCGCTGGAAAATACCCTCTCGCTTAGGGAAGATGATCTTTTTGTTCTAGTCAGGCTTTCAGCTGACTGGATGGGGCCTGCCCACATGTCAACCCTCCAAGTTGATATGTAAAATTAACCATCACCCACATACATTCACAAATGGTCAAGAATTAGGAGGTGCTACTTTGATACTCAACTGCATTGGAAGCAAAATTTTCTACAGGAAAAATGAGTTAAAAATAAAAACATACAAATTATATAAAGTTGTGATAATTTCCCCCTTCCATCATTTCAGTGCCATTACGAATACATTACAATATCTAAGAATCTGGAAGAACAGACAAGAAAGGGGAAAGAACAGTGGTAATGTTCATTCTCCTTTATCCAACTGACCCTTTTGTCTTATTTTCTCCAGTTTAGAACAATCAGAAAAGAAATGTGGTATATTAATATTCCATTCATAAATGTGTTTTAACATTAACATTGACTTAACATCAGGACAGTCATCTTTCTATTAGTGCTTTAAAAATTGAAGAGAGAAAATTAGGTAGGCTTAGGAGGACTGTATATGTAAGGGTTACATTTTAGTCAAATGAGTCTCTTTATCGAGAGGAAGGCTGTAACTCAGTAGCAGAGTTGTGGGATATATCTCATTTAGGAAAAATATGCTAACTAACATGTAAGACAAATTTCCTTTCTAATTACTTGTATCTTACCCAAAGTCCTTTCTCCAGCAGTGAATATAATGAAGCAGACAGTCTTTCTTCTGTAATCCTGGTCATGTTTGTGCTTCAGACATCCTTGGGCAGTCTGAGCAGGAATAACAATGAATTATGCAGATATATTTCCTTAATTCAGAATGTACAGCCCTTGCATAGAAAAAAAAAATTACATCATTTTCTTGATTCATTTGTCTTCCTTTTTATCTTAACTCCCATTGGATGAAAGAGTGTATTCATATTTGGATTTATTTGAACAAATCCTCAAGTTTCACAGATAGACAATATGTTGTACGGAACTTTTAAAAAATGTACCTCATGTCGTTTGAGGAGGAATATTCCATACTATATGAGAATGATAAAATACAAACAAACAAAAAAAAAGAAAAAAGGTATCAATTTAAAATATTGAAATGCTCCTTTTCACTTACAAATAGTTATCATTTTTCTGTATTACCATTAAAAAGCAACTCTTTCTTTAAATTTCCACTATATATTCATTTAAAAAACGTATCTTGTAGGAATTGTGCTTTTTTTGTTTGTTTACATTAGATGCATACCAGATGAGATCTTAATTTACTTGTTCAATTGCAACTGGACTCTGTTGGTTTCCTCACATGATATTTAGGTCAATAAAGTCAAGAGTCCCAGAGACCTGAAGGACTACAAAGAAATAGTGGTTAAAATATACTACTAATGTACGTACCATTTTCCCTCTTGAATTTGTAAAGGCATTAAAATTTGCAACTTTAAATCATTTTAGAGTTGTCAATTGAAATTCATACTTTGGGGCAAAATGTAAATAGAGTGTAGCCTGTTAACAATTATTAATATGTGATACAATGCAAATATAAGCATCAGAACAGTAAATGTTAGTCCTAACCACCTGTGTTGATACATAGTTTGAAATATGCAACTTGTCTTTATCATAGTCTCCCAGAAAATGAATGCATTATCGAACAATGTAATCAAAAACAAAACAAAAAGTGACACCGAGGAATTTTGTTTTCTGTTTGTTTTTTAACTTCTAAAGCTCAAATGTGCATGTATTTATGTATGTCTGAGTAAGCACACACACACATATTTCACATATTCATATATGAGGTTGGACAATAAAGTTTGAAAACTCATCCTAGAAAAAGTGCTACATACCTCATTGCTGAATATCACTAAGGTCACCTTCGAAGTACTCCCCTTAGGAAGCTATGCACCGATGCCAGTGCCTAGTCCACGCTTCAAAGCAATTTTGGAACTCTTTTTCTGGAATGGCCATCAGAGCTGTCGTCGTGTTACCCTTGATGTCCCGAATGTCATCAAAATGTCTTCCTTTCAATATTTCCTTTATCTTTGGGTAAAGAAAAGTCATTGGGGGCCAGATCAGGTGTGTAAGAGGGTGTTCCAATACAGTTATTTGTTTACTGGCTAAAAACTCCCTCACAGACAGTGCCGTGTGAGCTGGTGCATTGTTGTGATGGAAGAGCCATGAATTGTTGGAGAAAAAATTCAGGTCATTTTGGACTAACTTTTTCACGCAGCCTTTTCAGCATTTCCAAATAGTAAACTTGGTTAACTGTTTGTCCAGTTGGTACAAATTCATAATGAATAATCCCTCTGTTATCAAAAAAGTTTAGCAACATCATTGCAACAAGTTTGCTAATTTAATTGTCACACCTCATCTATTGTTCAGGTTTATTCTCAACTGACTTGCTTCTACAGGGCAGAGTCTATTGTCGATAAATTCAAGACTTCAATATTTATTATGCCAATTAGCTTCTTGATTAAATAGGTATGGACTGAATTCCTTCTCAATCAAAGATGACACATTTTTATTATTTGAACTTCATCACAGAGCATATGTATGTTACTGATTAGGACTTTATCCTATAGCTATGGCGAAGCATTCCATTTAAACAAGGCTTTGAATATGTACTGAACTCCACCCTCTCCTTAGGAGGCCTACTCAGATGAAACAAATACTGTAGAATTATCACTTATAGACATAAATTTTAAGTAATTATGCTTGTGACTGTTGCCTAATATTACTGCATAAAAACTTCTTTCATGTTCTTCATTTCTCTCTCATTTTTTTAAAGAAGGATCAAATGTCAATTCTGATTTGAGCCGAGTGATGCCTAACTCTCAGAAAAGCTTATATCATTTAAAAACAATGTTATTTTTAATACCAATTTAAAACCTTGTCATTAGAAAACCATACATTTAAATTATGATTTGTAGGTGATGGCATTTAGTTTTATCAAACGACTGAGTTCTAATCTTTCCGGACCGTGTGTGTGTGTGTGTGTGTGTGTGTGTGTGTGTGTATACATGTGTGTGCACAACCGTAATGTTTTTCTGGCCTAAATTATTTATTGCACTGCCAGACTGTCACTAAAGCCTCTTGGGCTTCACCAGTACTCTGAGACGTTTAAACATCTTTAGTTCTGTAAGACACTAAATGATGTCAGGGCCCAAATCCTCTGTAAGTGCAGTAGTTTATGCCATTCAGCAGTCAGAGAATTATCTCTGAATAGATGTAACTATTTCTTTGGTTTCCATTTAAGAAGGCCAACTTACCTGACTAGGACCAAATACAAATTTTATTAAAAAATGAAAGCCCATTGCACTGCACTGTATTGTTTTGCTCTTTATCTGTACCAAGGGTCAAGTTCTATTTCTCTTTGTACCATCATTTTCGGAAAGTTCAGTTGTTCAAAGACATGCTTTTAGAATGAAGCTTTAGTTTTCTGTATCTCCTTAAAACCCTTCTCAGCTCACCCTGGTTTGAATGAGCAATGGGGACAGGACAATGAAACCTGAGCAAAGGAAATAGCTATTGTTTGTATGCATGTCTTTCTCTCTCTCAATCTCTCTCTCTCTCTCTCTCTCTCTCTCTCTCTCTCTCTCTCTCTCTCTGGTAAATGGTAAATGTCATCCAATTATCTCCCATAACTATGTACAGAATTGTTAGTCAATATTATGATATAGGTATTAGACAGTGATTGGTCTAATTAGTTTTGTGAACATTTGCATGTTCAGAGAGCTGTTAGTAAATTTGGAATATTTTTTAATTTGATGTTTATATAGACTTTTTGTGTTCTTGGGGATGCTTTCATAATTGTTGTTAAGATTTTGATATGTTTCATTATAGAAGCCAGAATACTTCTTGCTAATAAAACATATAGATAAACATTATTCTAGTAACACCTCCAAGAGGAAAGCAAATTTTCTGGGCTTCTCCTAAAATAAATGTCTTTTGAAGATTGGAGGCTGTGAAGGTGCTAATGAGATATGGAAGGGGCATTTGTAAAAGTGACAAGTTATTTTAATCAAAAAGGTCATGCATGTCAGATAGCATTACTGTTTCCTAAAGTGGCTTGACTCTGCCTAAGTCAGTGAGAATTAAGACTTCAATTATACATCACTAATGGGTAGGACAGAGGGTGAGTGAGGTAGAGGTTTAAAACCTAAGTGTTACTGAAACGTCGTCTTGATTTACTGGTATCACTGCTAAGTACTCTGTAAATGCCAGCAGTTTTACCATGTCACGAATGTCCAAGAGTGATGCCACGTTCAAATACAAAACAGAAGGTGTTCTGCAGTCTGGGGCTGCAGAGTTAACTTCCAAACAAGATTCGAATACTAAAATGAGTGGCATCTGAATGATTAAGTCAGTTCTGTTTAATTGTTTAACTGAGGCTTAGGGGAGGCTTACTCTCTGTGGATGTATCTGATCCCTCAGTGGACTTTCATCCTGCTAAACTGGGAGCCAAGAAACATGGAACAAAAGAAAGACCCTAGGATTAAGTGGGATGTTCTCTTTCTATGCTATTTTAAATTATCCTTTTTTGTCCACTTATCCTTCCCTTCATGTCTCTGTTTATACAAGTGGTGGATGCTCAGTGAATGGGGTAGAGTCGTTAATGGTTCAGTCCAAAACACTATTATTTTCCTGAGGTAGGGTGTGTGTGTGTGTGTGTGTGTGTGTGTGTGTGTGTGTGTTAGAGAGAGAGAGAGAGAGAGAGAGAGAGAGAGAGAGAGAGAGAGAGAGAGAGAGAGAGAGGCGGGGTGGTGTCAATGGAGGCAGGGAGAGAGGGAGAAGGAGGGAGAGAAGGAAGGAGGGAAGGAGACAGAGGAGAGAGAGGTAAGAATAGATCAAGCAGAAGAGGAAGCAGGAGGTAGGGAGGAGATGTTTCTTTGGGTCCAGACCAGTATGTCTTACTAGACTAGCATTTATTGAAGTTGGTCAGTATCAGAGGGATCCTGGGTGCTCATTACAAATGTGAGGAGCATTGGAACACTGCAAAATTGCATGAAAAATCAAGTTAAAATTATGTAACCCATCTGACAAGCTTGGAACTTTTCTTCAGGTCTATCAAAAACGCTAATGCCATGCAACTTAACTGTTTTTCTAGAAAACATTTTGCAGTTACTGTCCACCAAGTAGCCTGATGTTTGCAGAGCTGTTCTTAGCTCTGACTTGGTGCTGGAGATGCAAAGATGCATGAGAGTCAGACCCTGGATAACCTTCAGAGGTGCTGGCAGCCTAGGGAATCCTGGAAAATAAAGTTATGTGCTTGTATTAGTCATGTTCAAATGAAAATGAACACTGTAATACACTTAACACAATTTTGTAGACACACAAGCAGGGTGGGGTGTTTTAATTCTGAAACTGTCAAAGAAGGATTTATCGAGGTGACTTTTAGGTTGACTGTTAAGGAGAGATTTAACTGCACAGGGTTCAGATGAGAAGGAATCAGGTTATGGTATTTCAATCTGTGAACACAGAATGAAGAATGGTGGCAAAAACACCGAGTCCATTTCACTTGTGCCTCTATATGACCTTGGTGTCCATGGGAGTAGGAGAAGTGTTGGATTTGGGGCTGCCAGGAAATGGAGATATAAAAGCATAATAAGAATAGGATTTTAAGGGCCCACATTAAGCTAAGGAATTTGAACATGATTTATAAACAGTGGGGTTCATTAAATATATTTTAAACCAGAGGTGACTATTACTATAAAATATACTGTACAAGCAGGATAAATTTCATAGCAGGGGAGCAGTTTGGAGAGATGAGAGTATAGTTGACAGGTGGCAGGAGACAAGTTGAAGGCTATCGCAATACTCCAATACAAAATAGAAGTGCCTGTCCAAGGGTCAGCGATGTGGAAATACAATAGAAACAGTGTATATGAGCCTCAATTTAACCTCCAAGTGGAAAGAAACTCCCTCCTTTCTCTACCCCCCCATTCTTTCTCTTCTTCCTCCATTCCTTCTTTTTCTTTTTTTCATTTTCATTTACATATAGTTACTCAATGCCTGCTTAGAGCCAGGCTGTGGAAGTGGGGAAGGGAGTGGATCAAAGATAATGCCAGAAGGTCTAGCTTGTTGAAGTAGGAGGGCTTTTAACCATGACAGAGGACATTTAGGAACAGAAACCATTTCGCAGCAGGGAATAAAATGACTTTGAGTTTGGGCAGATTGATTTGGAATTGCCTGTGGGACTTTCTTATTGAGATGTCCCACAAAGGGCTGAATGAGCTCTCTGGCGTAAGCGCAACTGTGTGGAATGAACAGTTGCTTGGTGAGCCCTTGAACTCCTATCATGAGGAAGAGACGTGGCTTGGTCTGGTGGCCTTAGGTGAGACGTGTTACATGGAACTTTGATGTGGGTCGCGTCCAGCATGACAAGAGGAGTGGGAAGCGAGAAGGGCAGCACAAAGTTAAGAAAGACAGTAGACAAGACTAGAGTGCAAGCGGGGCAAGGGACTCAAGTCTCGAGGACTGAGCCCCAAATCGGGCCAATGCATGGCTTTTATTAGTTAGGTATGGTAGTAAAAGAAGTAAAGCTTGTCAATCTCAAGATCTGTGAATCCCATACATTACAATAGGAAACTGATTCAAGCCAATCACCCTTGCCTGCAGGCCTTGGAACTATAAGTCTCAGGATAAGTACTTCCCCAAGGGACAAAACCTTTATGCATATGAATAGATGGAGAGCACATCATTGAATCTCTTCCCTTGCAGGTTGTGGGAAGGAATGCAGCCACAGAGGCAGAGGCTCTCCTTAGCCAGGGGAAGGTGGGGGGCTGTGCCCACTTCTATTGACCCCACGAGTTCCCCTGTGTCTGGCTTGGGTTGCCCCTCCCCCCCATCTTTGACTAGCCAGCCATAGATGTGGGATTATTAGCGTGCTTCAACAAAAGGGGATGCAGTGTCCTTCTAACCATGCAAGTCTATAAGTCTGCAGATGCGCATGTGCGAGATCCACACACACACACACACACACACACACACACACACACAGAGAGAGAGAGAGAGAGAGAGAGAGAGAGAGAGAGAGAGAGAGAGAGACCGACCTTGGCTTCTTTTCCTTGTATGTGACCGTATGTAGTATCATAAGCATTATTACATCTGTTGACATTTTCTATATCACTCTTCTTAACTTCTTAACCACTAAAGTGAATGATGTCTAGACTGCTAGGGATTTTTACTCCCTATTTCCCTACTGCCCACTCACTTCTTGTCTAATTAGTAGATATTCATGGTATTTGCTGTAACCTAAATATCATTTGGCACCTCATATTCTCAACCAAGTTAGGGTAAATCATTGAGAATATTTTTTTCTATTCTCAGTATTAAGTGTGAGGATATCCTATTATAATTTAAAACTGAAAATTTTATGCAGTGTCATTCTTGATTTTTTGTCGGTTAAATTTTTATAAATAAGGGTGAACCGATATTTTGTCCCACTCTCCATTATTTAAGGTGAAAGCTCAGGTTGTATTACTGGTATTATTGTTATTATTGTTACTTTTATTAATTATTTAGTTTCTACTTTTTAAATAGCAATGACACTCAAATTTTTACATATACTTCTATGAACTTCCAAGGCTTTGGAACATGTGTGAAATGGTATGCTATTCAGAACTTTGACATACGTATAAATACAATTCACAGCTTATGTAAGATTCTAAAACGTAGGCAGTGACCTACGCTATATTATCAAAACTGAAAAAATGATATTTGATCTACCATCTTATTTTTGATTTATACATGTACTGCTGAAACTGCCTCCTACTCATGAAAATTAATTTTAGATGTGAGGGTTTTTTAGTGGATTAAGTTCAAGGTAACCAAAATAAATGCTTAGGAGAGCTGTTATTACCATTCAGTTATCTATCATGAATTTGATAGGTGAGTTAAAGTTTAAAATGTTGACCTAGAGAGCTGTTTTGTACCATTCAGTGTTCATAGTTCTGTGAAATGAATCACTCTGGTCATTATTGAATGATTCATAGAGGTTGTACATGTATTTGTTAAGATGAAATATAAATGGCTTTTTATAATAGTAAATAAAAGAAAATGACAGTAACCGTTAACATTTAATAAACAAAATAAAAAGATAAACATTGAAATAATTAATGCTATTGATGGAAGTATAAATTAGAAAGAAAACTGTCAAAATGTATCAAATTAAAATTAAAATTATAAATTTTTGACACAATGAGCCCACCTGAAGGACTCTAAGCAAATAAATGTAGAGGTGACCTAATATGTATGTACAGTAGTCCCCTCTTATTCTCCGGGAATATGATCCAAAACCCCTAATGGATGAAACCACGGACAGGACTGGGCCCTATATATACTATGTTTTTGTTTTGGTTTTTCTACACATACAAACCTTTTCACTTAAAGAAAACACTACAACTTCTCTTTGGCATATCCGAATTTCCAGCATCATTACTCTTGTGTCATTATTAAGTGAGCTAAAGGTTACTTGAACACAAACACTGTGATACCAGTGCAGTTGATCTGATAACTGGTAGCTACTAAGTCACTAATGGGTGGGTAGCCTATATAGCGTGGATGCACTAAACAAAGGGATGATTCACATCCTGGGGGAGACCAAGTGGGAAAGGATGGTTTTGAGATTTCATCACACTACTCAGAAGTGCACAATTTAAAACTTTTTATATGAATTGCTTATTTTTTGAATTTTCCATTTAATATTTTCAGACCACGGTTTACCGTGGGTGACTGAAACTGAGGAAAGTGAAACTGCAGAAAGTGAAACCACGAATGTAGCAACACTTACAAGGATCTTGATTGCACCATAAGTTCTACTAGTAAAAGATTTCATCAAGCTAATTAGTAAATACAGAAGAGTATAAAAAAATGGAATTTTATAAAGTTAAACAATGCGTTAGGTCTATATGTTCTGACTTGGAAATGTTCATGACATTTTGTTGAATGAAAATTAAACCTAACATATATGGTGTAAACCCATTATAAATATATTTACATGCATTCAAAGTCTGGAACGATAGATAGCGCACTCTTGCCATTCTTTCATTCAATAAATATTTAGTGAACCCCAATTATGAACTAAGCACATAACAAGTGGCAAAGAGAGCTATTAAACAGTTAGTGTAAATTGACCTAGATGAGTTATGGTCTGTTTCGTTGTAACTGAAGTTGCAAGGGTTCTTTTGGGAGGGAAATTCCTAGTTTAGACATCGGCAAGACAGTCTTAAAAAACTGATGTTTAACTGAAACCAAAAAGGGAAGGGAGGGTTAACAGGGAAAAAATTATTTAAGGCAGAGGGAACTACATCTAAGAAAGGCTACAGGCCAGGGAGACTTAATATGCTCAAATAACTGAAAAAGGTAGGTATGAATGGATTGTAGAGTATAGGGGAGGTTTACCTCTGGGGTTGGTATTATACATGCAAATTTACTTTCTACTTTATAAATTTCTATTTTTGTTAATGAAGCTGTCCCCATTAAAGCATAAATAATTAAGAAACTAGCTAAAATTATCACAAGGGAAAAACAATGAAATGCTTTAAATAGGATACAGAAAAATAAGACAAAAGAAGTTGTAAACAATTACGTTGAAGCCTAAAACAAAAGGATAGCATTATATATTTAGCTGAATTGAAGGAGACTACAAACAGTGATTTTAGAGGACAAATCTACTTCTTTTAAGTAGGCTTAAACAGAAACATTAAATAAAGCAGCAATGCAAATCTTTTAAAATTAGGCTCCCATTGTGGAAAGGCCCACAGGAATACTTATATCAACAGAGCTGTAAAACATTTATATTTAGCGAACCTTTCTTTCAGTGATTCTTCCAAGGCCTCAGCTGCCCATATAGATATCTTGGAGCAAAAGCAGAGCCCCGTAACCTGTGTTAGTGTTTTCCTCTCCCCATTTCTTCCAGTCCAGTTAATATTCCCTGTAGTCCTTTCCAAAGGTATGATCCAATTCTACATAAGTGGCCCTCAAACTTGGCTCCATGTTGGAGTAACCTGGAGAGATTTTAAAAATTTTGACACTCAGATCCTGCATCAGGCCTATTAAATCATTGTCTATGACACTGGGACCCAGGCATCAGATATTTTAATGCTTCCAGGTGTTTCTCACATGCAACTGGGACTGAAAAACCACTGCTCTAGGTAGGCTTGTCCTATTAATACCTTCAGTGTGTAAATAAAATTGCCTAGCAGCAAACTCAGGGAACGACATCACTCAAATGGACAACTCCAAAGAACTGAGTCAAGAACTATGAATGAGAGGATTCAAAATTCATTGTCTGGTTTGGTGTTGAGGTTGTCTGGGATGTAGCCTTTGAAAGTGTTACATGCTGAGTGAAGATGGAGTCTTTGGTGGAGAGACACTTTATAAAACAGGAGAGAGAGAAGGTTGCGATAACATTAAATATATGAAAGATAAACTTCAATTCCTAGGACTCTCAGTTTTCTGGTCTGTGAAATGAGAATGTAACTACTTCATCACGAAGTTTTGGCAGTTAAATGAGAATGTATATCTGAGCAAAGTTCATAATGTAGTTCACTCATAGTTCAGAGGCTCAGTAAATAGGGTAAAAAAGACAAGTAGGGAATCAGTCGTTTTCGTATCTTATTTGTCAAATGTGTTATAGCTTCAATTCTAGGTTCCATCAAGTAAGTTTATTTTCCTTTTAGTGGACACTAGTGGGCTTTTGTTCAACGTATACAGTCAAAATCAGTAGATGAACAAACATTGTACATATTATCTTGGACAGGTAGATGGGCAGTGCCCTCTTAGACACTTTGACAGTGTTTGAATTTCCCTAATGACCCATTTGTGGAATGCATATGTATTAGTTTTCTGCAGCTGTATTACAAATTGCCACAAACGTAGTGTCTGTTAGAGGAGGTCATTGAGAGGACATGACTGCTGGTTGACCAGTGAGCTGGACCAGTGCAATCAGAGTCTCCTCACCCATTCCCATCTTTAGAATGTACATTCTGCCCACCTTCCCACAAAAGAAGCTGTTCCAAGGAGGTAGCCTTGAGAGAGTAAGGTATAGAGACCAACTGGACACTATACGTGACTGAATCCATTTAAGGCCTCTATGTAAACTTTTAAGATAATGGCGGGCCAGTGGGGAAATGTACTTACAATATACAAGTTTCATACAGAGTTTCCTTGCTTGTTAACACTGCCACCTACCAATCTGGAGTGATCTTCCTTCTTCTTTCTCTCCCTGCCCACCATGTACAGGCCAGTTTGTAAACCAACAGTGCCTTAAATCATCTCTTTGTTAGCTGAGTTCTGTAGGTCAGAAGACTAGGCTGCTAAGGCTGGTTTCTCCCCTTAGTGTCTCACAAGGCTAAAATCAAGGTCTCAGCTGGGCTGTGTTAATCACCTGCATCCCAGGGTCTTTTTTCAAGCTCATGTGCTTATGACAGAGTTCAGTTTCTGGAAACTATAGGCCTGAGATTTTTTATTCCTTTCTGGCTATTAGCTAGGGCAACTTTTAGAAGCAGCCTGCATTCCTTACCAGGTGTCCCCTTCCCTCTTCAAAGCCAGAGAATTTCCCTCTCATGCTTCAAATGTCTCTCAATCTCTCTCTCTCTATTTCTCTCTCTCCCCCTCCCCCCTCTCTCTACCTCTCCCTCTCTCCCTCCCCCTTCCCTCCTCATCTCTTTCTCTCTCTCCCCCTTCCCCCTCTCTTTTGTTCTCCCCCTCTCCCTCTCCATATCCCTCCCCCTCTCCCTCTCCCCCTCCCCTTCTTCTCTCTCTTTCTCTCATCTACATCTAGATGTAAAGGCTCTTGTGATCAGGTAAAACCCACTGAAGAGACTTCTGCTTCTCACAGTCAGTTGTACCAAATAACCTAATAATGGGAGTGATGGCCCATCATATTCACAAGTGTTTCTCATACCAAAGATGGAGATGGCGCTCTAAAAGGTGTGGGTCATTAAGGATCAACTAAAAAGGCTGCCTGCCCCTGCACATAAAAAGGTTGAGAAGATGGTGTCACGTTAAGGTGATTTTAAAGGAATGAGAAGAACGTCACTGTCACTGCTTCACTTTACCAGTGAGTACCCCATTCATTTGGTATGCTGTATAAAGTCATTGTTGGAGAGGGGAGATCAGCGTGGATTTAGTTCCTGCAGGAAACATGGGTGGGAGAGGAACATGGAAGGTTATTAATTCATAAATTAAAAACACGAGGGGATGCGCTCTCTTATTTCTTAGTTATTGTTTTTCCTTTTCATTCTTAATAAGTAAAATTTCTCATACAACGTAATCCCACGACAAATATATGCTAAACGAAAAATAAACCTTCCTCAAGGAATCACATTCTACAAATGCAAATTGACATACATGTGTTGTTTTTTGGAGGTTGTGTTGTTTGATATAAGTAACCAACAATAACTTGTTGGTACCCTCAGGTAATGTTGAGGTGTGTCTGGTTGTATGAGTTCCAGGGATTTACCACAGAGCAAGGGAAGGCTCAGCCTGCAGCCTCCTGCGGCTCTAAAACTGCTTAGCACTTGCATTAAGTACTTAGCTGCTTTCTTAATAATTTCCTATAACACTTTAAGAAACGATGGTGTTCATAGCCAGGAAGCATTGTTTATAGTTGAGCGAATTTTCTGTTTCTCCGAACCTAACTAAGGAAATACATCTTCTAGTTGTTTTTCCCGTTAAAAGAATGGGTACTACTAATAATGCAGTGTGTTGTTTGGTTAATGCAATCTTGCTGAAGAATATAAAACAAACCCTAGCATTTTGGGGAACATTTCTGTATAATTTGTATTAAAACTGTATAAGTTGCCATCAATATTTGAACTATTAATGTGTGTATATAGGGGATGTATGTGTGTTTATTTGCTGATGATAACAGGAAGGTTTGTGGACAATCTTTCCGTTAAAGGTATTTGATTCAGATCTACTCTGTGCTCTATTTTTACTTACTGGTGTGCTTTTAGGAGAACTGAACATATCTAAATGTATAAATTGCCATCATGTTGTTGTGTAGTAGACTTTAAACTGGAGTGTGCATATCCTTGGGGCTATGTAATTTTTTCCATTGGGATATAACTCAGAGAGCTTTGAGGATACCAAAATATACATACATACATACATAAATACATACATACATAAGCGCGAAGGAGAGAGAGATAATTCATTTGATTGTAGTATTACCATGAAACGGTTCGATGCCTGGGTAATGAATCCATTTGCAAGTCAGGTGGTTTACAATTCTCTATTTTAAGCAAAGTTGCAGAAGGGCCTAATTGAGTTGTCAGCAAATATATGATTAAAATAATTTTTGATGAAAGATCACTGACTTTTAGCATGTAACTGAGGAGTTCAGGGAATTGAGTACCATCCATTGCTATAATGGAAGGAATTTCTTCCATTTCCTATTTATGTGAACAGAGTCTTCACAATTACAGTAATAAAAACATAAACTAAAAAAAAAAAAAAAAAAAAATGGAAGAAAATTAATTCTGGGTCCTGTCTCCTTTTGGTAGTAAGTAGCAGTAACTCATGGAATACATGAAAAAAAAAAAAAAAAAAAAAAAAAAACAGAGAAAAGCCAAATATATACATCTCAGTAAGAGATTAATTTCCAGTAATTTTGATCTTTGCTTAATAATTATTCATCACCATTTTACAGGTTTATTTTGATATTAGTACTCTTCAAATAATTTTAATTGTAAGTCACCCCAGAAGAAATTTTATTTTTATACTTAGAGTCATATGGTTACAGGGAATTTTTTAAGCCATTTTTCAGTACGTATGTTTATTGCAGAGAAATGTCAATAAAAATACTTTCAAGCATAAAAGTTACTACATTAGGATAAAATTCAGTGGAAATGGAAATATGAGTTCAAAAAGAAATAAGATCTTGTTTATGTAATTCTCTTGAGTATTCAGATTACTCTGAATTCATTAAAAATGTGTTTTATTCCAAAACATCAATATTCTTAATATGCTACAACTTATACCTCTTGCTATTTAAACGTATAAAAAAATTAAATGTCAACCTTAAATTGTGTGAGGGATACATAGTTTTATAAAGTTACTTTAGGAGGGTCGGTTGTTTGAAGGCTACTGCTGTTGGGAAAAGGACTATCCGTGCAATCGTTAGCTTTGTCAATGCTGCAGTACGGGGTTTGGTATAGGGGCTCAGGGCCCAGATGGCTGATGCTGATAGCAACTCTCCTTTCTCTGAACTCCTGTGGACCTCACAAGTTACCTCAAACATTTGCTGTTTATTATGTATGCGATGTTGATTCAGCACGTTTTGGTCATATGTTAGATTGGTTATTGGGTTCCATTTTGGGCAAGCTCATAGTAATCCACCATCAATACAATGTCACCGTTGGTTCCAGTGAAATGATTAACCGGTTGGTGTTCAAATAATAAAATAACGTTTCATGAAATGAAATGTAAATACTGTCTTCTAAGTCACAAACCTAAGGTAATGAATATAGATATTCGGAATTATTTTATGTATATGCATATTATATGTTTTAATGAGTAAAATAGACGTTACGAGTAATAGTATTATAGTAAAGAAATAAAGCAATGTTCATTTTTCTAAAGAAATAAATAATTAATTTGAGCCAGTGTTTATTTGATGAGTGTCAATTTGTTTTATTTAGTGCAGTTTAAAAGTCTACAATTAGTTTTGATTAACATATGTTTAACGAGTGACAATACTTGATGGTGTGTTTACTGAAGGATTCTTCCCTTTAAAACCTGCTAACTTTTGAAGTTACTGACAGAGTTTCATTTGAAGTCACGGGCAGGAATGAGATGCAGTAGGCAGAGTGTGTACTGTGAGAAGAGAAAAGAAGTGAGGTCCTCGGATATTAAATAATGGTGGGAGACAGTGGGGGAGAGAGGCTTGAAAGGATCCTGAGAAGGATAGTTAGGGAAGAAAACAAGAGGCATGTCGGGATTCCAAAGCAACCGGAAGAGACTGTGTCATGGAATGCTTAGCAACTAAAATGAAGAATGAATATGTCTGCTAGATTTTTTTTTAACATAAAATATTTCCAAAATCATTACAAATTTCAAGTAGATATTTGAGTTTAAGGGGAGGGAAAAGCCTCATTTTCTGTAGGGTGCATAGATTTAGACAATATTGGGGGGTGGTCTTTAATGATTAGTTTTGTCCTTTCATGTCAGACATCTAGTGAGAGGGAATCAAAAAAGATCTTTTTAATAGTCTTGGGTATGGGCAGTGTCTCTGGGCTGGGGGTTGGGGGCTGGAGGTACGGTAGTCTTCTTGGAGGTGGAGGCATGGAAGGGAGAGGGATAGGGAAGAGGTTAACATCTTCTCCACTGACCTTGCTTCTGCATCTTTTGGTTTCTTCTGTCTTCTTCCAAGAGAGAGAATGATGTACATGAGAGAAAAAGGAAAACATGCCTTCCATAGGCAAAAGACCGACAATTATATATCATTACGTGTGGAAGGAAGAAGGCATGGCAACGTGTTGCAATAGTGTGTGGCTGGAAGAAAGACGTTTTCTCTGTTTCCTTATGAAAGTGGGTAGTTCTGTTTTTCTTATGAGATATGAAGGCACTTCTGCTGGAAATGAAGGGGTAGGAGAGTCCCAAGTGTCAGAGATTGAAAATGGTAGAAAATTTTGGAGAACATGAGCAAAGTAGGAGAATGATTTGATCAGGGAATATAGCAGGGTTGCAGGACTTAATGGATGAAAATAGTAAAATGTTAACCCAAATCTTGAGTATTTTTTGAGGAGACAGTAAATTAATTTAAAGTCCTATACTAATATTCAATCAAATCGAACAATAGGTATTTGGGTTTAAGACATTATTGAATGTAATTATTCTAAGGGACAAGATATAAACTTATGAAAAGGTACATAACATAAAACACATAAATTGCCTTAATGAACAGGAACCACTTAAAGCAGATTAACTGTGAAATACTTCATAGCAGGCAAATCTAGGACTGGAAGAACCAAAGATGGAATGATCCTATAAGTCAAATGACCAAAGAAGACATTTATTAGTGGAAGTTAGCTAAAGTTACTTCCAGTTATTGTCACTGTCTCTTGTTTCTATGTTATTCCCTTGTGATACCTAAAGAAGGCCTCTTACTTTTGTCTACCTTTAAAATAATCTATATAACATAACTAGTATGAGCCCATAATGTTAGTCATACTTATAGGGTTTGAAGGTTGCCTCGACTGCTTACAGTTCTGAGAACCCAGACCAGACAAATTATATAAACTCTCTAAGACATTTTGCTCTAAGCCCTTTTCTCTATCTAAAAAAATAAGGATAATAATACACCTATCTCATAGATGTGTTATGTGGATTAAATGGGATAAGTTACATGACAAGCTTAGCACACTTTGTGATACATAAAAATAATAGTTGTGACATATTATTATTACTAACTCTCTTTATAGGGTTCTTAAGACCCAAGGGTATTCACCTATCTCTATCTATACCATTGTCTGTCATTCTTATGCTGTTAATCTAATTCATGTCATTATCATTAATAAGTGATAATACAACTGGGGTATGAAAATCTCATTTTGATAATTATAAGGGGAATTAATATGATAACAGCTGTTCAGTTCAGCTAGTACGAACAGTTTTAGATGAAAATCAACAGTAGTCCATACATTTTAAAACTTTCTAAAATGTGTTAATATATTTAATATTTAATTTTTTATTATATTGAAAAGGGCACTTTTCATGTTTCAATATAAATATGAGTACAAGACATAAGATGTCTTTAATTGGCATCCAGTTTGCTCACCTACTATTCTTAAAACATTCAAAGGTTGACTCTTGCTGTTCACAGTACCGATACCACAGAGCAAATGACAGCCAAACAGGTAGTTATTTTGACAATTGTGCTTCTAGGGTGATCCACATCAAGTGTGCATTCTCCCCAGAGTTACATTGCTTATAAATTTTATGATTCACATAAGGTTTTATGTTCCAATATTTTTCCAAAGGACATCCTTTATGTTCATGTGCCTTCCCCTCAGTTATATTGGTACCTGTCCATTTTGTGTTACTGATCACATTGAAAATAGTTTGTGTGATATTTCTGAATTATGAAAGAATGACATTCCTTTTCCAGTAGGACTGGTGCTGCAGCTGAAGTATTTTATGGCTGAGCAGTAAGCTAATTGTGGCAAAAATCATAATTTGAGTGGTCTTCCATGGTATTGGAATGGCTGATAAAACTCACTTTGTCTTGGCCGAGTGGAAATTTCAGGTGTAGAACCAGAGTGCCCACAGTCATCTGTGCTTCTTCCCCAGAGGTAGTTCAGATTGTGGGAATGTTTTCTATTGAGACTAGAATATGTTTGTCCTGGGGCAATAGTGGCTCTAAATCTGGTTCTTCTGCCCACAAGGCTCTTTGAAATAAATTTCAGTTCGGAGAAGAGAGACGGACAAAGAAACCAAATTTTTTTCTCCCCCCCCCCCCCCCGCCCAGATTCGGAGATAGCATCCACCAACCTGCTCAGTGTACCTCTAGGCACCCCGAATAGTGCATAGAAAGGCTGTTTTGTTTTTGTTTGTTTGTTTTTGAAAATCAGTCTGTTCCCAAACTTCTTCAAGTATTTACTACTGTGGATAGAAAGAAGGGATTTTTTTTTTCTTCCTTTCAATTTTGCCTTGGGGAGGAAACATTGCTGTGCTCTCTCTAGCTGAAAGGGAGAGTAGGACTGGAGTGTCTGATGAGGCATAATTTACCACTTTATTGTAGGTCATGATCAGCTGCTGTGTCAGCAGATAGTAAGGTTCTCAGGACATTTTCCTCAGGGGTCAATAAGCGTAATCCAGTTACAACAGCTGTCCTCTTACAACCTTCCCCAGCCACCTCCAATAGGCCACACCCAAATAAGCTCCAGGTGTCTTTCTCCTTCCTCATCTTGCCTGATGCCTTCATTAAAAATAACATCTTTTCAGCTTTGTTATTTGATTTACTGTTAAATGTGATCTCCTTCCATATTTAAAGATCCACATCGCTTTTACAAAGGTGTGTGTTCTGTATGTCTACTTGTGTTTTTGTAGAAATAATTTAAAACAGGTGAAACACTTTAGCCTGCTTTGTTACAACAAGGTCCCAAGAAACTTTACACTCTGCCATTACTTTGTATTATGACATATTTGTGTGAGGGCTAAATGTTGTGCTCACTTTTTGAGGTGAAAGCCAAATGTAACAAAGTGCCAACTTGATAGAGTTCAAATTCTTAGCTTTTGAAAGTTCTCTAAAGAGAAAGCACAAGATAGAGAAGTTTCATTAGCTCTGTTAACATTTGCTGAATGTTCATCACGTGCCGGGTGCTACTGGCAAGGCTGGGAACCCACAGGAAAGAAGGACAATAACCCTGTCCTCAAGGACCTCCCCACCTACTGGGGGAGATGAATTCAAATATGATGTCAGAGGGGTGATAGAGTTGGGGGCACAGTTATCAGTTTGCAAGGGGTGTAAATGTCTAATCATTATGTTGTTTTGTACACCTGAAAATAATAAAAAAAAAGAATAAATATTAATACAAAAATAAATGAATTCTTGGATGTGGGGAGAAAAAAAAAAAAAAGATTCTAACAAATGACGTGATGGAGGCAGGCATCATGGTCAGCGAGGATGAGGAGGGGCCAGCCACGTGACAAATATGACAGGGCAATTCCAGGCAAGATATTTGGAAATGGGAGACAGTGACAGAGAGAACCTGGCCTTCAGAAACAGACAGACTTCCTCTACGTGACTGAACTGTGTGAGCTAGTTTTCTGGTAAGTAAACATAGAGTTAACGTTGCCTATCTAAGGGATTTCCTGAGGGATAAGTAGAATCACTTATGTAAGGTGCCAATCCAGGTATATGGAGTTTCTCAAAAAAATTATTTTCCTTTCTATCTCCTTACATTAGCCCCTTCATAGTGACCTCACTGTTTTAAAAATGATGCAATTTAAATGAGTCGTCAGATGAATTGGCCCTTTTTTGTTGCAATCAAATTCATCAGATAGAAGTCAAAAATAGCTGCCTTTGTTATAAAGGAATTAAAGCATTGCTATCTCTTCTGTAAATTTACATAAAATTTTGTTTATATAGTTCTCTTGAAGATTTTCTTGGTAGATGCTTTAGTAATTACTAAATACACCACAAGTTGGTTATTAAAAAAAAAGAAAAAAGAAAGAAAGTATCCCATATAACCAATTGGCTGAATATAATTAAAACTCTTTCACTTATTATTATTGTTTTCATTGTTATTTTAACAAAATATCAATTAAATTTATGGTTGGAGTCAAATACCAAACATACTCTAATGAATTTATTTTGATTTTTCAACAAATTAGTCTGCAATCTTGATAAATGGGAAGGTTTCACTTTTAATTATAATCTTCATGAATCAGTGAGATGCAGGTATAAAATCTGAAACTGTGTTTCTTGACAGTATGGTGTATGAGAAGGGAAAGCAATCAACATTTATAAATGATGCCTTTGATTAAATGTTCAGTTGTTTTTAATCCATCCTTCCTTCCCTCTTTCTTTCTTCCCTGCTTTGACTTGTATTCTTTTCTACTGAACGATAGAATACATTTCAGGTTTATTAATCAGGATAAACAGTAAACAACTTTTTGTTCTGTTCTGTTTTTTTCCTAGTAAGGCCCACAGGACTTGCTCATTAATTTTGACTATAGCCTACTGTTCTCAAAAATTTTCAAGAAAATGTTATGTCATTGTACTCTTAAATGATAGGTTATTTTCCAATCAGGAAAATAGTGTCCTTGGTAGTTGGAAATTGAAAGTTAGCTAACAAGCTGTAATATCTCATGTTAGTATTAATGTGCAAAGAACACATGATGGACAACTTTATATTCCAATTTGAGTGCTTGAAGTTCAAAAGTAACATTTTATTAAAGAATTTCAAGTTATAAACTAGTAAACAAAGTCATAAAGATAATGTTTCTCATATTTCAGTAATAAATGCCTTTGCCTTACTTGTGTGGGACATCTGAAAATGCTTTGCTCTCATTGACATAGATTATGAATTGTTTCTCTTTAAACCTGAACTTCTTGATTATTTGAGATTAGGACATGTGAGAACTTTCTTAGTTTGTATATCTTGTCAAATCTTGGAAACTTTGTTTCTTGAAAGATATTTATTCTGATTAAGAGGTCTTGTGAGCTTTATTTTAGCATATGGCTATTTAGTTTCATGGATAAAGTCACCTTACTAAAATAGTAAAACGCAATTGAAATTCTTATGAATGGAAACAGAACATTTTAGTTGTGAATCCATTTTGATACTATCATTTGAAAGAGTTGTTCAGAAATACAGACTTGTATTTTGTTCCAAATTTCATATTTCATATATATGTGTGTGTGTGTGTGTGTATGTGTGTGTATGTATATATGTGTGGTGTGTGTGTGTGTGTGTGTGTGTATATATATATATATATATATATATATCTTAAAAGGATATTGGACATTTGATATAGTTGGGCTACACATATCTGATGTTTAGCAATTTTCAGCATGCAGCAACTATTTTGTCAGTCATATCAGTAAATTTAATACAATGTGTGATCAGAAGAAAAAGTATGAAGGCATTTGAATAAACTTCTATTGATGTGTTTTTAATTACTAACTCTAGCATTTGTAGATAATTGTGCATTAAATACAATCCATTTCAAGCATTTTCTCATGCAATATTCCTTTAAGTATTCTCTATAAACATGGCCAAATGGAACGGGACTATAAAACAGGTTTCATCTAATTCATTGCTACCCATTTATGGCTATACCATGTGGTAGGAATCCAGAAACATCAGGTCTGATGTTCTTATAACATTCAAGTGGTCTCCCGGTAATAGACAAGGCCAACTGTGTTGGCCCAGTGCCAATTCACAATGGTCCAATCAACCAGCACCACTTAGCAAATTACTTTGGGGCAGTGAATAATTGTATGTGGAACAAGAAAGGATTTTGCAAAGTGGATATTTTAAAGTTCTTCTATGCAAATCAGGGTGTGTCACTAGCTGGAGTCTATTCTTCTTTGCTGAAAGAATAATTTGCTTTTGGACCTCTCTAGATTTTTTCAAGTGGAATGATGAAAACAATTGCATGCCGATCTCCTAGTCCTTCATCCCAGTTCCCTCTACACTCCACACCAGTTAGTTTTTTTTTTTCCTGTTTATTTTTTGATCAAGTGCATTTAATTAGAATTGTGGGTGTCACTCCTTAAACAACTTACCTTGTTTTGATTTTGATTTTTGATATAACAAAGACTGACAGAGGGGGGGAAAGGCAATCTGCCAAAGAGTATAATTTTTTAGTATAAACAGATTTCATTTAATATGAAATCTCTCAGTTAAACACGTTTCTTTTACTTAGCAAAAATCCCCCTTGGGAAGAATAGGTATCTATGTATTCTTATGGTGAATCTTTATGTACTATATTAAATAATAACAACTAATAAGTATATATAGACAGTGTCAAATTAAGCAATGAAAAATATGTTTTCTTTTTGTGGTAGAGAAGTTTGGCTTTTGTTAATTTGGTTCCCTGAAGCAACGAGAAGCGAAGTCTGTGCTGTGTTATATGCTCTAAAATGAAAAACCTGAAAAAATGTAAACCATAACAACTTCAAAATTAGGGGCAAATCTAGACGCTGAAATCAAAGGTTCTTATGGGGTGTTGGCAGTGGCATCTATTGGCAGGAATTATAAAGAGACATCGTCAAACTAGATAGTTCTTCCATTCAGTAGGCTGCCTTTTCATTTTGTTGATGATTTCCTTTGCTGTGTAAAACACTTTTTAGTTTGATGTCGACCCACTTGCTAATTTTTTTCTTTTGTTTCCCTTGCTCTAGGAGATAAATCATACACACACACACAAATATCACTAAGAACAATGTCAAAGAGTTTATGCCTATGTTTTCTTCTAGGAATTTTATTGTTTCCGGTCTTACATTTAAATCTTTAATCTATTTTGAGTTTATTCTTGTATATGGCGTAAGAAAGTGGTCCACTTTCATTTTTCACATATATTTGTCCAGTTTTCCCAGCACCATTTATTGAGTTGACTGTCTTTACCCCACTGTATATTCTTGCCTCCTTTATCATAGGTTAAATGACCATATGGGTGTGGGTTTATTTCTGGGCTCTCTATTCTGTTCCATTGATCTATGTGTCTGTTTTTATGCCATGCCATGCTCTTTTCATTACTATAGCCTTATAGTATAGTTTGATATCATGCAGCATGAGACCTTCAATTTTGTTCTTTCTCAAGATTGTTGTGACTATTTGGGGTTTTTAGTGGTTCTGTATAAATTTTAAGATCATTTGTTCTATTTCTGTGAAAAATACCACTGGTATTTTGATAGTGATTGCATTGAACCTACGGATTGCTTTGGGTAGTATGGACATTTTAACTGTGTTAATTCTTCCTATCCATGAGCACAGTATACACACCTGTTGGGATGGCTATCATCAATAAATCAACAAACAAGTGTTGGCAAGGATGTGGAGAAAAGGGAACCCTGGTACACTGTTAGTGGGATTGCAAATTGGCGCAGCCACTATGGAAAACAGTATGGACGTTCCTCGAAAAAATTAAAAATAGAACTAACAACAATTCCAATTCTGTATATTTAGCTGAAGAAATCCAAAACATGAATTCAAAAACATATATGCACTCCTATGTTCACTGCAGCACTTGCAATGTATTTACAATATATGGAAGCAACCCAAGTACCCATCAGTAGATGACTGGGTAAAGAGATTGTGGTACACATATACAATGGAATATTACTCAACCATAGAAAGGAATAAAATCTTACCATTTGCAACAATATGGATGGACCCAGAGGGTATTACGCTAAGTGAAAGAAGTCAGACAGAGAAAAACGAATACCATATGATCTCATTTATGTGTAGAATATCATAACAAAATAAATAAACAAACAAATTAAAAACAGACTCATAGATACAGAGAACAAACTGAGATGATTGCCAGAGGGGAGGGGTGTTGGGGAGCTGGGTGAAAATGGTAAAGTGATTAAGAAGTACACATTGGTAATTACAAAATAGTCACAGACATGTGAAATATACCGTAGAGGTTATAGTCAGTAATGTTGCAACAACTATGTATAGTGCCAGGGTATACTAGACTAATTAGGAGATTACTGCATAAATTGTATCAATGCCTAACCACGATGCTCTACATCTGAAACTAATATAAATAAATATTGAATGTCAACTGTAACGGAAGAAATAATTAAAACAATAGTTCTGCTCTTGAGGAATTTATAGACAAAAAATATACAACATGTAAAATATTTGAAATACAAGGCATTTATAATCAGGGCTACAAAAAGGGTAACAGGTATTGTGACTAATTACAGGCAGTTTGAAAATATGTTATCACTGGTCTAAACCCTAGATCCTTTGAACTACCCTTGTTCCTGCTTGGTGTGAGTCAATACTAGATTGCCTCCTGAATTCCATAGTGATACCGGAATCAGACTGTATTTTGGTGTGGGTGCAGTGATGACATCAACAGGTGAAATGGATGTTCCTCTGTTATTTCTTCTTGTCTTAAGTTTTAGTTTTCATTTTTCAAAATTAAATACCACCATTTTTTGTACTGTCATTATTTAATACTTTGTAACTTTATTTTTATTTTAATAAACTTAAGCATTTGCCTGATTTTTAGGAGCTAAGCCTAGGCTCCTAAGTAAATAGCTCATTAATTTTTATGTCAGCCTTGGTGCTATTTACATGCATACAAATGAAACTAAACTACCCCAGGGAACTTGTAGAGGGTCGGTTTCAAATCCATGAATTAATGCAAATGGTAAGGTTATATCATTTGGGTATAAGCTATAAGCTTTGGAGAATGGAGAATAAGCAATCAAGATAAAAATACCTCTAGAGCTTGCATTATTTATGAAAACGAGATCCTGGCATTTATATTCTAAGGTGCTGTTATAGGAGCTAGAGCTACCTGTTTGTGTGGATGCATTACAAAGGTCAATGTGTGTCTAGATCAGCCTGACATGTGGGCAGAGAAACTATTCTGCTACATCTTTATTCACAGGAAATCCACAGGGCTTTCATCTGACCTACTATATTTCTAATGGTTATTGCTACCACACCTGAAATCCCTAAAGGCTGAGAACAATCGTATTTCATCCATTCTAAGGTGTCATGAATTCAAAGATGTGTTATGTTCAGTATATGATTAAGAAAATAAAAAAAATACTTCCCATTAAAGTATGACTTTTGATAAACTGAAGATTCATCCCAATTTCAATGATGTGAAAAGGTGAAAAATAAAAAAAAGTCACCTTAGAGTTGTTGAAATATAGTATTGCTTTTATTTTGTCAGGTGTGCTTGCTAGCTTGGAGGTGAAGTTTCAACTTTACTTCCACAGGCTGTCTCTGTTTGACACAGACATTACCTGCAGGGAATGAGAGATCAGAGACTGCATCTCTCCCATTATTAGCACATTAGAGAGAGAAATGCACAAATATTAGAGTTTCATGTATAGGGTGGTTGGAATCTCTGCCTCTGTATCTATGTCTTCTTATATTTAATGGGTACCAGGTGATGCAAATAGACGTAAGAATACTTCAGGAGTGTTTCACATACTATTACTTTATATTAATAACAATTCTTTAATTCTAAATTTGTTTAAATTGAAAGAAACAGTGCAGGCATTCTTAGTAGAATGCCATAATAAGATGTATTTCTAGGAACTTGGTTAACAAACAAAATAAGCAAAATCCCTGATAGCCTTAACATCTCATCCTACTCCAAAAAGGCACTTTCTTAGCAACATCAAAGTGACAACTAATGTTTGGGTAAAGATATAGTAACAAGGGATAACTTCTTTATTAAGAAACTCAGAATTTCAGTTCTGCTGCATATACATCTACTTTATTAATTACAACACAGAGTTCATAGACAAAATGGAGTGCCCAGAACTTGAATTTTAGTAAATGCAAATGAACCAAATTTGAGAATAATCAGCTGAAGTTCCATAAGAGAATAGTTGTATTTACCTAGGAATTGATCAGCTTTTACTCAGCTATACCAGAACCCTCAGGAGTGAAGATAAAAAGTACACAATTACTCCAGGAATTTGGCAATTAGGAAATGTACTCCATAAGTACTTTCGATTTTAGTGTGGGAAAACAAGATACATTTCATGAAGCCAGATACAGAAAGAAAATAACTTGTCATGTCTTTTCAATTTTATTTCAACTCTGTGGGTACTGGGTACACCACCACCATCACCACCGCCACCACCACCATCACCACTGCCACCACCACCATCACCACCACCACCACCATGTGTCTAGATATCTGGGTTCCTAAATTTCTCTTAGAAAAATACTCTGTAGGCTTTGTAGTCTTTAAATATAAAGATAGATGATGAACATGTTATTCTCATCAGGTGATGAGTTGTATCTCTTTAACCCAAACACCCCTGAGTTGCCAATAGATTTCTTTCATATTGGCAGGCTAAATCCTATTATTTATTGTTTTTCTTTTTCATTCAGAAATAAGTTCAAAATCACACCAAAAAGACAGTACAATTATTGTTAGTGGCATTGCTACGCGGTGCCCCATCTCCCATCATAGTGCGATTCCTTGATGAATTATCTCTCTGCTCCAGTGACCTGTAAAATCCATAAAGGTAAACTAATTGTTCATCATTGAAGTAGACTAAATCACCTGCACTTAGCACAAAGCCTGGCACATAGGTAATCAAAATACTAAAATATGACATGACTTGGTTTTAATAGCGTTGGCATGTGATAATACATCTTTTCAGAATAATATTAACAAAGCCAAATTGGAGATGCTAGCTAGTGATGTTGAGAAACTCACATTATAATCCTTTATTATTATTATTATTTTTTTTTTATTGCTTTTGGACTACCTAACTGTTTTGTAAATTTTATTTTTCCTTCACTTCCATTCACTAAAAGGAAGGGCTTTGAGTGTCAGATTATAAATTAGACTATTTAAAGTACTTTTCAATTCTGAAAACGGTAACTGACTAAAGCTATATCTACATAGAGAAAGTGAAAAAGGAAATGAGCAATTTTTTTGTAGATCTGAACTAGTAAGATCAATTATATGTAAAATGCAGTTATCTAGAACTGTTAAGTTAATTGATTTAAGTCCTCATTTTCATATAAATACTTTCAACAATAGCAAACAGGACAAAGTCACATAGTGTTTATTAAATTGACATCTGCCTACACAGGATCTTGCATACTTCTTTTCATTTATAAACATCTTGCTTTGAAAAAAAACAAAAAATAAAAAAACAAACACACACAAAAAAATCCTAATGTATCAATGTATTTTCTAAAAGTACTCCAGTAATGTTCCAACTAAATATATATGGAAAAACGGATAGGAGTGCCAACTCTTTAGGAAGGAATGAGAATTTATTTAGCTGCTAAATTGACAGATTTTAAGGAATTGTTGCTTAGAAAGGTGAACAATGAGTCATGCACATAAAAATCAAGTGAATTCTAAAAGGAATGAGTGGTATAAATCAGTATTTATACCACTTTCTAAATGGAATGTATAAGATGTCTCTTAGATTCTGATTATACTACATATGCAAGCATAAATGCACGTTGAAAATAAGGGTTACTCAAAGGAAAAAACAGCATTTGCCTTCTATTATCATCATGTTGGTATTTCTACATTGAATCATAATCATTGTTAGTTTGAATACAATTGTATGCAATTTATTCATTCAACGAGGACATTTATTGAACCACAGGACTGCAGCAGAGTGCTACACAAGAGTGATACAGAGACAATTTCATTCCTGAAAGATTCTAGTTAAAGAAAGATATACCTTCATGTTTGACTTCAAAAAATCATTAATATATAATAATAATCAAGTTCTATCTATAACTTCTACATTCTGCCTCCAACAGTAAATAAATGCATTTTTTTGACTCCCTCTAAGTAAATTAGATGCTCCAGGCATCATTTAGATCACAACAGTCTTCCATGTCTTTAAGTTTATTTTCTGGAGATTTTTTTTTTTTTTCCATTTCCTTATGAACTCCCTTGTTACCTAGGTTATTCATTGTGCTTGATGGATTATTTCTCTACAAGGGCATTTGTGGGAAGAGTGATATTTTATTTTAATTTTAATTTTTTTTTATTTTTTTGACTTTTAACTGTTTAGGTGTTGATAGAGGTCTTTCTTTGGTTTTCCAGCAGGTGGTGATGAACCATAAGTTGTTGTTCTCTCTTGCTTACATGACTAAGACTTTCTCGGTCTCTGTGGGGTGGTGTGGCCTCCGCAGTGGAAGACAACCTGTATTTCCAGAAGAGGTGGGAGTCCTGTTTACATCCAGTCACCTTGGTCTCAGGGAAACACCCCCATGGTGGGATGTGATGGATTATGGGTCTTCTGGCCTGTGTGTTCCCAGCAACACCTTCCTACAGCCTGAAGCTTCCAGCAGTGCTGCTCTGCCTGAGATGCCCTAGTTATCTCTACCAGGTTCTGACATGATGGGTAGGGGGCGGTGTGAGGGGAAGTGCATTTGTGCATCTGCAACTCTCTTTTTTCTGTGGGTTCAGCTACAATGAGTACAAACCACTTAGGCTGGAAAGTTGTTTCTGCCATTTTTGAGATCTGCTGAGTGAGGATTTTAGTGCCAGGAGAGCAACAGGAGGATGGGGAGGGGGAGGGGTTCCTGAATCTACAGCTTCTTTTGTTTGGTTGTGGCATTTTTTAGAATGCTGACATTCTTTGTCCCATTTCTCTGCCCCTGACGATGGGCTCAGCATCAATGTACACCAACCACCCAGGTCTGATTGATGCCTCTACCCCTTTGGTGTGCCCAGTGGGGGCTGCAGCCCGACCTTTCGCTCATACCACAACTGCTGGGGCCACAACTGCTGGGGCCACAGCGGGCACCAAACTACATCTATGGCTCCCATCTCTGTCCTTCCTCTGTATCCCCCAACGCCCGTCACCCCTGCTCGTTCCTATATGCCTGCCTTCAGAAATATCAATGCTCAGATCCCTCAGACATGTTTGTGTGTTGAACAGGGAATCCTTTTTTTAATTATAGCTGTCTAACTTGTTGTAACTTCAAAGGGAGAGACCTGGAAGTCCTCTCATTGGCCATGCTGCTGACATCTAGTGTATTGTTATAATTGTTCTATTTATTGTTCTTAATCTATTATTGTGCCTAATTTATAAATTAACCTTTACCACATTATGTATGTATAGGAAAAAACATGGTACATATAAGGTTTGGTACTGTCTGTGGTTTCATGCGTCTACTGAGGGTCTTGGAACCTCTATTTCCCCTATGGATAATGGGGAATACTGTATAAATTAGCATAATTTGAGTCAAATGAATAGTCTATGAAGAAATAGAAAAACCTTGTGCTGGTGCTGGATCACTGAAGAAATTACAGAGAACCAAGTATTCTGGGTAGTTTGTTTTTAAATTTATCCTTTGGTCTGTCTATTCATTTTCTTTTACTTACCACCCACCTAAACCAGACTTTCATTTCCTTCCTGAATTATTTTTTAATAGTATTATCCTAATCCATAATCCACCCTAGTCGACCCTGCATATCATCACCAAATTAGCCTTCCATGGTTTGGCTCTAGAGTATAAACTCTACTCTCTTTATTTTGGCATTTAAGGTAGTTTAAAACCTGGCCTGGCTATAGTGCTTATTTTTCATTTACCTTTTCTCTATCTAGAAAAAAGTGCTAAATTTCTTTTCTGTTTATTGCACATACACACACACATACCAAAATCAAACAAACACGCAAACAAAAAAAGAAAGAAAGAAAAAAAGAAAAAGAAAAAGATAAGAGTAATCATGAAAACAATTCAGTGAGAGAGAATTGACAACCCTTGTGGTATTATACTGTGTTTGAATTTTCAAATCCACTGAGAAGGAGAAATGGCTTTGTATGGATTATAAATAGATGTTGGCAAGCTTTGAACTGCCCACACTTTGTTCTACGCTTTGAGCAAAGCTCTGTTGGCATGCTGAACCAACTTAAGCTCCGATATGAGTTATAAAGACACGGGATGAGTGGCTCCATTTGGAGCATTGTTAGCCAAGTAGGTGAAATTAATTCATGATTAGACTTTCTTTCCACATCCCTGTCATTCCTCAGAGGATAATTCTAATTGCTCTCCTTGACGCAAAGCAGATAAATCCTACTATTCTTTGAGGAAATGATGCTTTATTATTTAAAAGAATAATATGAGACACCAAGATTCATTTCATTGTCAGTCATCTATCAAAAAGCGGTAACATCAGGAATGTAGATAGAGATCCAGAATCACATTTTCATAGACTTACTAATCAATGACACAAGTTGTTCTAAAAGGCATTCATGGTAATATGGGATGACCTTAAATATTCTAAAAATTAGTATTATATTCTTGCCATGTCTCTATATGTATAAAGGTCACGTTACTATGTACTCAACATTAAAGAAACCAGATGTGACCTTTGATAATTTTATCATCTCCTACCATTTCATGTTCTCATCTCTGGTAATGCCAGATTTGTTTGGATTTTTCTGATGGAATGCAATTGTTCACTGAACACTGTCTATGGAGTATTCAATGTAATGTGTCTGGTACTATTTTACTAACTGGGTGTCCTGTCTCTAGGGACATTGCTAAGACATGTCCCTAGATTTTGAACACACCCAGACAGGGAAGATGTGGCAAAGTGAGTGAGAATGACCCAAAATACACTGTGAAGCACTAAGCAGATTAGGTGTTGGGTGAAGATAACTGCCCACAGTTTCTGCCTGATGATTGAGGAGGTACAGAGTAGTGGCTAGGGCAGTGTACAAAAGGCACAACTTTCTTACAGCAGCAGCACAGATGCAAGGGTACCAGATGGGGCCAGCAGGTGAATGGAGCTCAACAATGGGAAATACAGTGTTAGATGCTTATTTATTAATGAGGCAGGTGATCACCATCAGGCTTTGGCCAGAGCTCCAGACTTCAAAGACAGCATGCAGAAACTGGAGTGGAAATTGAGATAGGAAATTCTAATATTGACTAGAGCTGAAAGTGCATGGAGGATGTGTGTGAGTTTTTGTGTGCATGTCTAATTTTTATGGACTAAAACACTAAGCTGATTCCAAAACAGGTGATACCATATGCTAGTTATCTTCTTAGTCACTAACATTTTTTAGATTAATGATTTTCCAAACTGGGTGCATGAGTTACTTTGTATACCTTGAAAATTTTATTTGGATCCTATCCATAGCTCATGTCTCCTTTGGGGGCCTCTTATAGGCATTGAAATAGTATAGTGGTGGTACTGTTCAGTTGGATGAAGAACCAATCAGCATCGAGTTCTTCTATTCTAAAATATCTGGATATATGATTGATCTTCAGTGAAGAGAAATGAACCTCAAGACCACTCAGATACATATTTGTGAGAAATAAAAGAACTTGTTGCATAACTGTTTGCTAGCAATACAATTCCCAGAAAGAGGGAAGTTCAAAAGAAAAAGAAAAAAAAATGGACAAAGGAAAAGAAAAAGGGAAGGTGGGCAGAAAAGAGAGAAGAAATGAAAGAACTGAAATTTATCAACCACTTTGTCTCAAAAGTAAACTTAGAGATTGAAAGAATGTTCTGGAAAGCAGAGTAACCTATTTCCACTTCTTATCTAATTCAGAAGTACGAATTCTTTCCTAAATACATTTTTGTTAGTGCAAAAAACAATTCATGGGATGACTACAAATATTTGCAAATATCTAAAACATACTAATATAAATGAATTCTTCTTGGAATCCAATTTAACACATTTAAGCTCTATTTAAATGTATATTTGCCATGTCATATATATGCCATATGATATCATGTCATATGTATGCCATATGGTATGATATGTCATGGTCATTTAATGGAGTATGTCCCCTAGGTTTGAAGAAGTTAATATCCGTGTTCGTGTCTCAAGTATTATTGTCCTTTTTATCTATCATTTTTGCACCAATTCTGGCAAAATGCCTACTTTCTTTGAAGATAGCATCATTATTTAAATATCAAAAATAAAACCACAGTCCTATGTATTTCTTTTGCCAACTTCAACCATTGTTTTTCTTGATTGAACAAAATTCCTAATTTAGTGTCCACTAACATGACAAATAATTTTAGTTCTCATCGTCTGGTATGGTTATACCAGGGTGACAATGGGACAAGATTCAGGAGACCTAGTTTTTGCTTCTGTATCTTTATTGAGCCATTTCCACCACATGGGTAACCTGTCACCAATCTCTTCAGTCCCCTCTGACACTCAGAACTGTCCCTTCTCTTCATTCCCACTGTCACTCTTTGAGACAGGCCTTTGTCCTCTCAGCGCTGGATTCCTGCCATAGACTCCTACCAGTGTCTCTGCATCTTTTCCTTTCCCTGCTCATCCATACGTACATTCTAACAAGCTTAATCTGTTCAGAACACTGCTGCTATATATTGTTTGTACAGAATTCACTTTGAATAATACCTCTGTCTGTATACCACAAAAGCAGAGGGAGGGATGGTCAAGAAGATTTTTAAAAGGATATGCACTTTCTGCACAGGAGCGTATTGTAGGGAAAAGCAATATCATGAGCAATGTTTCAACACTCCTGGCTTTTTCAAGGGATGGTGAGTAAAATGAGATTGAGGTCCCAGCATTTATGGGAGATAAAATTGTTGAGTGGCTCTAATCTAGACTGTGCAGGTAAATGGCTGTCATGCCCAATCGGAATTTCATCTTACAAGCTTTAGGGAGCGGAATCCAGGAGCGGTGCGTTAGTTGGTACTCCTTCAGTTTCCAGTGATAGAAACACAACTGGCAATCTAGCTTAAAATGTAAAATGTTCATGTGTTTTTATTGGCTCACGTAACTTAAATGTTTAAGGGGTGTATTAGCATTAGTCCCATTGAGCCAAAATGGCTACACATTAGAAATCAAACATTAGGACACTAGAAATCAAACTCCCTTTCTCTCTATTTCTCTGTCATCTGGGACCTAGCAGAGTTATACCTTAGTGTTTGCAAATCCAGTGTTACTGTTTTCTAATTTTCATAGCAAAAACCCTAGAGGTGCCTCTAATTATACCTGGCCGGATATGGCACTCTAAGAGTCCTGTACACATATCTGCAGCTGGGGATAGGGTTAAGACATGTCAAACAAATGGACTAAGAGGAGAGCAGGACGGATCCTAGAAAGGGAAAAGGTCTGTTATCAGAAGAGAGGTGTGGGCAGTTGAAACTAACTAGTCATTCTAGGTGTTTGTCAGCAGAATATTGTGAGTAAAATAACTGTGGTAAACTGACCTAAGCAAATCTGGCCATTTAGTAATAGAGTCTTCTGGCACATTTCTATAGCCTATGGTAGTTAGAGGCTGACTGCACCCCCGGCCCACCTAGCCTTGACATTGTAACCAGTGGGCCTGAACAATGAAAGCAACACTCAGATTAAATTCTGCTAAGTGTACAAATGTTTATTGTCAAATCATCACAAAACTGTCACTCAGTTCCTTCTCATCCCTCAGAAACAGCTGTGTTCTCTGCCCACAGGCACCTGGCTTGCACTTTCCATTGAAGTTTACTTTGAGACAGATGCAATGATATTTTTGAGGCAGGATTAAACAACTTTCTAGTTGAGTCAGGTGACAAAGTCATTGAAGTAGAGTGACTTCGGACTAAAGGGGATCTAGATTTCAACCTACAGCAATGTTTATTATGAGGGAGTTTGCCAGACTGATGGAAGGGCAGGTTATTTTAACCAACCACTTGCATTGAACACCTCTTATCTCACCAACAAAATATATTTTACATCTACTATACTCTCTATTGTGGACTTTGATATTTGATGTCCTTAATTTTACTACTCTGGGATTTATTCCTGTTGAGGCCACGTCAAATGCTAACCACCCTGATAACATGGATTAAAAATTAAAATACACACATCACAGTTTAAATCTTTTTTGTTTTTGTTTATGTTTTTTTTTTTTTTTTTTCAAATTGTGGTTATTTGATCATGAAATCAATTCACCAAGTCATGGCCGTCTTTTGAAAAATAAAACTAAAGGGAATATCAAAATAGAACATAATAGGATTAAGAAAAAAAAATAAGTATAAGGATTGTACTGTAAAACTTTAGTTTCAAGTTTTAAAAATCTTATTTGTCATAAAGTATGTTTTTTGTGGGTTACTTACTGTTTAAAATGTTGTGAAAGCCACTAATTTAAAGCATGTGAGTCTTTTATTCTCCTGCTTTGTTATTGGCACAGCTGCTAGTTGAAGTTTAGTAAATACTTATATTTTATTATAGTTCTTTTACAATACTTTTTTTAAAGTTAGATTAGAATGTGTTTGTATTATATCTGTAGATTATTTTTGCACAAAATATGTCTCTGAATTTCTCAGAACAAATGGGAAATTTAATTTACTCAACAAAATTATATTTGAAAGCACTTTTGCTAGAACACACCTGTTCCCTCACCTTCTGTCTCTCACTCACTGTATCAATTCCCCTTCCCTCTCCCTCTACCTTTCTCAACTAATAATTATTGAAGGCTAAGCATTTTCTGTGTATTATCTCATATAATCCTCTCCCCCTGAGGCATTTAATATTGTCTGTGTTTTACAGATGGGGATATTAAGATTTAGAGACTTGAGAGCAGCTTTTCCTAGTTTGTTTAGTTAGTATATGAACCAGCTGGAAGTTCAACCAGGCAGTTTGACTGTTATCATTATTGTTATTATTATTATTTAATATTCAAAAGACCAAGTTGGATCATTGTGTCAGTGCCTTTTGAATCTGTTTTCCCTGAACGTGGGACACAGGGAAGCAGAGAACTGGAACGTCCCCATCCAACTCCATAGCCTCATGTCTCTGGATCTTTGAGTTTTGGGATTACAGGTCCAAAGGCAAAGAAATGAGCAGGGAAACAAAAGATCAAAAGCAAGTTGAGTACCTAGTAATTCAACAATGAGGAAATAGACAAAGGCATATAGGACCACACCCTGTTTAAATCCCACCATCCCCTCTTGGCCGTGCTGGCTCTGCAGTGACCCATGAGTCAGTCCAGGGCAGAGGGCATAGCCAGAGGAAGAATACGGGGTTTGCATATGGGGTTTCTCCTTTCTTTCTTTCTCTCTCTCTCTCTCTCTCTCTCTCTCTCTCTCTCTCTCTCTCTCTCTCTCTCTCTGTCTCTCTCTCTCTCTCTCCTTCTTTCCTTCCTTCCTTTTCTCCTCTTTCTCTCCGTCTTGCTCTCGCTCTCGTTTCTTTTTGCTTTTCTTTCAACTTGAGCTCTCTAATAGCTCTGCTTTGGTCAGATGCTTTCAGTGGTGTCAGAAAGGGGAATATGATCTTTCATCTCACACATTCTTTCTTTCGCTTTGCATCCCCTCTGCCTGCCAGCCAAGGGTATGTTTACAAGCATCAGTTCCTCTTTTCTTAACAACGAAAGAGTAGAACTGTTGTACAAACCAAACCGAATGTAAATACTTTTGGAAACCAGATAATCTTAGGGCATGGCTTTTTCTTTTTTAAATAAAAATAGAACTGCATATTATATATATCTCTTGGTAAATTATTTGAGAATTATTAGTTCAGTAGGTGTATGAATGTGAAATGCATTGTTGTATCTTTTATTCCCTAAAGAAATCAGTGTGTCCTGGAGCCCCTTAGGAACGAGACGAAATGGCATGTGTGAAGCAGTTCCAGAGAATCAGAATAAATCCCATTATGAGGCCTTAGAGAAGACCAGCTTGAAGTTCGTCACTTAGAGTAGCAGAGACTGTGGCAAAGCGCTTTTGCTTGGATGCATGTTTATGAAAACTGTGCTGAACCCCTAGCTTCTAAAGGAGCCGTTCAATAACTAAAAATTGGGTCAAGCTTCAAATCCTGTGTTTGTCATCCTGAAAAGTGACCCTGAAAAATGGCTGTCTTGGCAACAGACAACGCGTTAAAACTGACACTTGACCAGCCAGATCAGCTAAACTCATGAATGCAGCCTAAGTGAACAGTAGCTGTGTTGTTGCATAGATGGACCCCTTGAGGGCCTTGCCAATGTATGTAACTATGAATAAATGGATACGTTAGCGTGTTGCCAATCGCTATTGCAATTCTTGGACGAAAGGTAATAAAACTCTCATGAGTTTTGGGTATGAGCTTTTAAAGATGGTTTTCCATATTTTTGCATATGAAAGAAAATTTTATATTAAAATTAAAAGGATGGAAAATAGATCACCGGGCTTTATTTACATATCAGTCAAAATTAATATTGATCATTACAGATTTACAACGAACAGCTGTAATCCTGAAATACAAAGCTTTGTTCCTCCCTTTCTCTGGTTTAATTTGTTGTGCCTATTCTCATATTCACTCTTTCTCTTCTGTCTCAGTCTCTCTTGCTTTCTCTCTGTCTTCTCTCTGTGTCTCTCTGTCTCTGTCTCTGTCTTTTCTCCTTCTATCTGCCTCTCTTTCTCTCTCTCTTCTGTCTGTCTGTCCCTTATCTTGTCTCTTGTCTCTGCCTCTCTCTTCTCTGTCTGTGTCTGCCTCCCTGAAGAGGAAGACTGCACAATCTACTTACCTTGTTTCCCCCAAAATAAGACCAGGTCTTGTGTTAATTTTTATTCCAAAAGATGCATTAGGGCTTATGTTCAGGGGATGTCATCCTGAAAAATCATGGTAGGGCTTATTTTTTGGTTAGGTCTTATTCTCAGGGAAACATGGTATTTATCTAGCTATCCAACTATCTTTTATTTTCAACTGATATTGAGAACTTATGTTCTGTAAACATAAATGCTACTAAGCATTTAGCACAACTGATTACTGCATTCTAAGGAAGTTCTAAGACTTGAGTAGTCTGTTTTCGTGCTAACCTTACCAAGAAAGTACCACTCCGTTTACAAATGCACGGCAATAATGCTGGGTGGCAGCCCCTGCCATTCCACACTTTGGGAAGTCCCATTCCTCTCCCTCAACAGTGAGACCTGCAGATCCCTCTTTTGCCAAATGGGTACTTCTGACTTTATATTTCCACACTTGCCTTCATACCTTTGAAAACAGAAATTAGCTTCTGGTTAGGTATAGTCACTATATGCACAGACTTTTCTAATTCTGAAGTTAATTGTTTTGATTTTTATAAAACACTAGTAGGAACATTGCAAATGAATCAGGGCAATGTATTGTAGTGAGTAGACTTTAAAAACTTTGCCCACTGGTTTTTGGAAAGTGTACGTTTTGTTGTCTGCTGTATCCCTTGCTCCCTCACCCCCACCCTCCCTGTCTCACACTCTCACTCTCATATGCAGGGAGTTTTTGCTCATAAATCTTTCATTCTGTTTGTTTTGCTAACACGTGTAAATGTGTTGTTAACAAATAGGCATATATAATTTAAAGGGGGGCAGTATGCCTTTAACATATCTTCTCAATATTTCAGAATTTAAGATTAGAGCATTAGTAGTACTATATAAATGCTTACTCATTTGCTTATTATTACCTAACTACAGCTCTCAAAGTGTGATGTGTGGCCCTCTCAAGGAATCAGAAGATCCAACTGTTTTCCTGATAATACTGAGACATTGTTTACCTTATTCCCCTTGTTTGTTAGCATTTGTGCTGGTGGTACAAAAAGAGATGATGTTACAATCACCTTAGCTTGGATCCAAGCTGCGGTACCAAACTATCAGTCATTGTATTCTTTAACCTCTATTCACTCACAGTGAAAACAAGTAAACAATACAAACCTTACAATCCTTGATGAAGCAGTAAAAATTATGAATTTTGTTAATTCTTAACCCTTGAGTAAACATCTTAATAGTGTATGACAAAATGGGAAGCATGCCTAAGGCACTTCTGCTACGCACTGAAGTACGATCGCTGTCTGAAAGGAAAACTCTTGTGCAATTGAGTTGCAAGCTGAACTAGAGGCTTTTTTCCCCTGTATTTAACACCATTTTTACAGAAACTACAATTATTTAGTCATGGATATTTTCAGACATTTTCTTGAAAATGGACAAAATGAGTTTGTCACTTCAAGGAAGACAACAGACAGTATTATCAATGATAAAATTTGGGTTTTCATTGTTTCGTTTTCCTAGTCTCTGTCGTTGTGAGTTTGCCAGCTTCACAATACTTGAAGACTTTTCTTATGCAATGGATGGTTGATATTAATGAATACAACTTTTAAATATTGTTAAATGAAATTAATCAACATGTGGAAAATCTGAGTAATTCAGCAAACCATTATTTTCAAATTACCAATGCAGGCTATTAAAAAATTATGCATGGGCAAAAAAAATGCATTCAAAATGCAAGATGCCAATTGATTTTAATGTTATGAAATATGAAATTTTTATTGATAGAGTTTCAGATCTACATTGCAATTTAACTTTAAAAAAAATGACTATCTATTCTCTGGTGTAGCATCAAAGAATATTGAAAAGCTATTATAATACTCCTCCCTTTCCCAACTATATATCTGTGTGAAACTAGATTTTCTACAGTCTTCAACCAAAATGGTATATGCAATGGAAAACCAATATGAGAATCAGACTTTCTTTCATTAAAGCCTAGCATTTTAAGATACATATGCAAAATATACAAAAATAACCCTGTTCTCACTTTTTTTAAATTTGGAAAACAATTATTTTTTCATAAAAACATTGTAATATATAATGGGTATATTTTGGTTATTTTAAAATAAATACATGTTTAAAATTTTCTAACTTCTGATGTGGTGATATCAATAGATATAATTTACATAAACCTCTTTGGAATCCTCGGTAATTTTTTAGCACTGTAAAGGATATCTGAGAACAAATAAGTTTGAGAACAAGTGGTCTGATACAACCATATTGAAGTAATTGACTTTTTAGAACAACGTACAGAATTGTAAAGGATTATAATGGATATTACTCAATCAGAAAAGAAATTAAGTTAATTTAACAGGAATATACAAAGTCAGGTAACCTTCTGTAGAAAGTAATATCTCGCCATAGTCTATGTGAAATCTCTTCAAACAATTTTAACATCATCCAAGGTACGGCCTTGGCCTCAATGCTACTTCTCCCTTCTCATTCGGAAGTCAGAGTGCATGAAGGAGTCTAAGATTGGCCTTTAAAGGATGTCATGGTCTTGCTTTTAAATTAATATCCCAAGTTTTGATTTAGCTCTTACAGGGCCCAAACTATAAAATCATTCCTTGAAAATTTAAGAAAGTATAGTTTCTTTGGTGAGATACAGACATTTCCCTTTGAACAGGATGCACCACTCCCACTTCTAATTGAGAGGTTGCTGTCTGAAGAATTAAAGGAATCAAAGGGACCTTGTAAGATGACATAACTGTTCCCTGAATACAGATCAAAGTATCCCCTGGGCATTTTTTAACTGACAAGAGTCTAACCTACTCTTAATACTGATGGTCAGTTAAACTAAAGTGTAGCGCTAACTGCCTGATCATCACTTCAGTAGTTTATAGCAATGGCCTTGGTGATTTTTTACAGTTTTCATCCATGGTTCAATGTTGTGACATAATTATTTTGTAAGCTTTCATTGCAAATTTAAAAGGTGATCCCAGGGACAAATTGTTGAGAAAGTTGGGTATATCACACTAGTTTTCTTTAGAGACATATTTATACCATAGTGGCATTGCTGAGGGTGTTACCGAGGCTCAAACATTAGCTTTCACTCATTAACTCTGGGCAAGTTACTTAACCCTTCTTTGCCTCAATCCCCTCACCTGTAAAATAGCAATAATAGCTCTTTGAAGATTAAAGTGTGTGTGTGTTTAGATTAATGATGGACATAATAGAAGATCAATCAACTATTAATTATTAAATATTATCAATGATTAAATATTATCAACTATTATGTACTGCTGTAGTGAGTAGAGTCTCATATATATACTGTTTTAAATTTTACTGATTATTTCCTTATGATATATTTTTAGAGGTAAATTTCCTATTCCAATGGGATGTGTAATTTGAAGGATTGGGACTCATATTACCAGGTTGTCTTCAAGGAAATTTTAAATCAGATCATGAAGAGCACATTCTGCTTGCCTGATCAAATGTCATTTCTCCCATTTTCTTTGACTATAGAATGCATCTTATATTTGAGTTTGACAGCTTAGGAGGAAAAAAAGATGGTTTCTCTTTCTTGAGTGTAAATTCTGATTGGTTTAAGCCAACTGTTATTAGTCCCCTTCCCCTTGTTAGGGAATGTTTTGGAGATAAGACCATAACCCAGTTTTGGTCAAAGTCTTCTAAAAAAATAAATAAATAGGTTTCTTTGCGCTTAAAAAGAGATACAGTGAACTCCTCTTTCCCTCCACAAATTATATGTGGCAGTATTTCTGATAGTTTTGGTAGGGTCTTAAGTTTTAATTCCTCATTTCTTTAAATTTTCGAATTGAGATCTGGCTTTTTAAATCCCATCACCATGAAGTCACACAGTGTGCCTCATGCTTGAGAGGATCTTATTGGATCATTTCATAGTTCATTAAAAGAACCACATTTTAAATGGCTCAGCTGAGACTAAAAACCACCATGAGGTGCTGCAAAGCTGTTCCATAAGTGTAGCCTAACTCCTCAGGCCTCTGGTTAGTCATAAAATCATTACCTGTGACTGGGTCGTTAGTAATGATAACATCTCCTTTATATGTACCTCAGTCTAAAGAAGTTCTGTTCGTTTTACTCTATGCATCTCATAGGAAAATCAGTGTTTATGAGTTCTCTCTTGAGAAAATACTGTTCTACGTGTGTTTTTATCCATCCCCCTAAGTACACTGGGGGATGTTACATTTATAGATTTATAGTTAACAGTGCTATGGATTAGTGTGATAACTGGATTTCTCTCCTAGAATCCACCTTGTAAACATTAAACATCTCTCTCTCTCTCTCTCTTATCCCCTCCTCCCCCATCTCCTCCCCAACACTCCACCACACTCCACCCCCTTCTCAGTGTGCAAATAAGTCAGTCTGCACTCCTAAAGTTTGTCTAGTCCACATTTTATATCTTTCTAGTTGTTCATAAACCTAAGATTTTTTTCTGTCCATCCAATTTTTTTTCAGTTTTTTTCAATTTATTTCTATGGTTTCAGCGATAAATTTATAGAACAAATGTGCATTTCAAAAAAAAAAAAAAAAAGCTGTAGGAAAACTAAAACTTTTCCAATTTTTACATTTAAATTTTTAGTTTAAATTTTATAACTTAAAAAATGTAAGTAAATAGTATTACTTACCATTCAATAAATGGAGTAAAACCTGCTAATGTGAGACCTCTCTTGGCAAAGGTTACATGTAGAAAAGAAATGGAATATTCCTTTATAATACTGAAGGCTGAGGAATCATGGTCAGGTTTTGCTGTAAAACTTGCAAAGTTAAGTATTGAGAAAATTTTTCAAGCCTCAAGAAAGTATCCTGCAACAACTAATCATCAATATAATAATCTGAATTGCTGGACTTAAAAAATTGCATTTGCATTGCTAAGCAACGCTCAATGTACCTTGATTAACTTGGTAGTTCAGTGCATGCTATCCCCAAAAGCAGCGATCAATTTTTGCTCAAAATAGATTGAACTGCTCTATGACTTCATACTACACTCCACAATGCCCATCAGTTTTGAAAAAACAAAGGTTACATTTTTAAGTTGGCTTTGAAATAAAATTTCTTTGCTCAGCTTTCTTCCCTCAATGAATTTCACTTTCTCTGAGGCTGCTTCTCTGGACCACAGGCCTCTTCTACTTATATACATAAATTAGTACCCCAATAACATCATTAACCGTCCCTCAACTATAGAGACAACTTACTGGCCATCTGTTTGTTCCAGACAGAGTTTTAAATCTTTCACATAGCTTTTCTCTTACAGTGCTTACAGCAGCTAAGTGCAGTTGGTTCTTTCATTATTTCTATTTTACAAATTAAGATAACCAAAGACTAGAGGTTTTAATTAATTTGCCTGCCTAAGGTATGCATGGAGCTAGTGTTTGAATCCAGGTGTGCACTGCTGCAAATGCCCAACGCTTGTGTTAGAGTTAGGTGACACCCCATATCAACATGACTATCAAAACATCACACCTGCCTACTCTGGTACAGTTTCTCACCATGAAATGTAACCCATTATCACATGTGTTATTTTCTTAATATTCCCACCTTAATGTGCAGCTCTTAAAATATATTAATTTCAAGTGAGATTGCCTTGATTTTTCAGAGCATAATTCCTGCCTCCCTCACTATGGGGGTGGAGAGAAAACATATTGAAGTACATTAAAAAAATTTTGACATTTGAATCATGAAAAGCTCTGAAGTTTTCTTGTTTTAAGGTCTTTGATCCTGCAGTTTAATTTAAATCGTCAGGTTTTAAAAGTTTTTTTCTGAATCCTTATGAGTCTATTTTCTAGAGTAATAAACTATTCTTGGTTACCTGTACCTAATGTCATCATTTTTATAGGGAAAGAAAAAAAGAATATCTTAGTAAAAACTTAGTAAATATCATGGATAATCTTACAGGAAGGATAAAGATTTTAGATCAATTTCAATATAGGGTGTCTATTTGGAGGGAAATGTGCATCTCAGGCATGGAAATGTACTTGTTTTGTCATCTGTATTTAGATAAGTGAATGCATTAGTATTATCTGAAACTAAAATTTTTGTCATGATCACAGAAAAATATCAATTACCCCCCCCCCCATCCCCCACTCCTGGTTGGCGATAACCATTTTTTTCCATTATAACTAAACAGACTTAATTTTTTTAATATTAAAGTTGTTATACCTAGAAACTCATTCTGATGCAAAACAGTGTTCAGTGGAAGCTATTAAAATATAACTTATTAGGGCCTATTTTTTCTTTTTAGAAAATTTGAATAGTTTACTGAAATAGTTTACTTGAATAGTTTACTGTAGAAGATAGACATCTTATTGCTTATTCATTCATTCTCTTTAATACTGATGCTCACTTCCACCTGAAATAATATCATCACTTTTAGTGATCTCGCTATTCCTGTTCATAATATTTGAACAGAGAAGGTAGCAGGAAACAGAGATGACTTTTCCCCTGAGATCTTGTGAAGTATCAGCTGTACCTGTGCTGTCTATGCTTGTTCTTTGTATTTCCAAAAGCCAATGTGAATGGGTGATTCATTCTTCGTGAAGGAGGAATATTCTTCCACCCAAAATTAATGGATATCATATCGTTGATCAATGCCCTTTGTATATTAACATTAGAACAGAGTTTTGAGACTTTCTTATTGGATCCATTCTCTCAGCTAGGGTTTCTGGGCGGGAATTCCTGTCCGTTCTCGTGATTTTCTTTCTCTTTGCTTTCCTGTTCCCGAATCCCGAGAAAAGTTGGTCGGGAAATCGGATCTTTGAACCCAGTAATACTCACAATGGGAAATAAATGAACTCCTCACAGTGTATCTCGTAGACATTTTTCCTATTTATCGCTAGTGTTTCGGGGTGGGAATTCCCACCTGTTCTCAGGAATTTTTTTTTTGCTTTTCCATTCCTGAATCCCAAGAAAGGTTGGTCAGGAAATCGGAAAAATCAGCTCCTTGAACCCAGGTGTTGGGTAGTATCAGCCATGACTTTGTGGAAACAATTCATCATGGAGAACAGAAAACAGTTTATATCTCAGGATTTGGGAACGGGAAAGTGAAAAAAATTCCTGAGAACAAGAGGGAATTCCTGCCCAGAAACCCTACTCTCAGCATCATTTCTCCCTATGCAAATTATCCAAAATTGGTGATCAGGGACACTTTCTGGTATTCTAACTTCTGTGTTTGTATCTTTAGAATAGGCTAAAATAGAAGTAACATGAAATATGAGTTTCCTGCCCCAACTTCTATATATTTCAGGAAAAGACTTGGTATATATTATACTGTTATATAAGAGATACTTAATCTTTTGAAGGAGGGTTGAAAACAACATGAGGACATTTACCTTATGTTGACCATTAAATGAAATAATGAGCTAAGAGTATTCATTCTGCTAATACTTGTTGAGCACTTACTATATTCTGGGTATAATTGAAAGTCCTGAAGATACAGTCCTGAGGATTAAAGATAACAACAAAGTCTTCTCATAAGTTAAAAGTCTTGTCAGAATTATTACCTATATTATGTTTCAATTTGTATAACATATTTCTCATATTACATCTCTGAATATTTCAATATTATATACTGTGAATAGTATCCTCTCAAATCCTCAGAAATGTTCTCTTCTTAAATTAACCCAGAAATAAAGCCTTGTTTTTTACACTTTTACCTTACATTTTTAATGTAATTTTGAATTACATGATGGTTTATACTAACAGAAAAAAAACTTTTTTTTTTTTAATTTTTTGGTTTATAGATTTGCTGTATAGGCATATATTTTGTATGGCTTTGCTGGGAAATTTATTCAGGAATTCTCCTCCTCCCCCACTCCAGTTTTACTGCCTTAATTACATTATCTACGTATGCATAAGGTTTCTTTGAAAGTTAATTGAGCACAGGTAAAATCTAATCTTTTTTATGATCTTACCCTTTAACTGGGTGGATATAAAAAATTGAGTTCAATTCTAGTGGATCAAGACATTTTTGACCATTATTTATTTTTGAAAAGAAATGAAAGAATGAATGACAAATTATTCCATTATTTTGCAATTACAAGCAAGGGTTAAAAAAAACAGATTCAATCAGCTGAAGATGAGTTATCTACAAATGAGCCTACTTGGAAACAAATTAACAATTCAAATGTCTAACTTAATATTAATAATTTAATAAGATCCAGTTATAGCTTGTTGGCCCATCCTTTTTTTCCCTTGCCCTCCCACAGTCTTAGAGTGTGAGTTCCTTGCCTGAATTCCTGGGAGCAGGAGTGGGGGAAGCTTGTAGGGCAGGAGAGTTTGTAAGCAAACTAACACAGTCACATTTGTTACACCTGCTTTAGTTGTATGGGCTCTGCTACTCATACGTTTGTGTATTTCTTTATTTATTTTAGTTAAATACAAGTATATATACACATACATGTGTGTATATGTGTGTACTTCATGCATTATATAATGTATATGCATGCACATGTGTATAAGTGTATATTATATAATGTGTATATTTATATGTAAGTATTATACAATGTGTATACATGTGCATGTTATATAATGTGTGTGTATGTGTGTGTGTATGTATATGCATACACACATACATACTCATATTTTGAATTATACTTTGATTGTTCGTTTTCCTTTCTCACCTCTCTGGTTCACCTTTTCCTAACTATTCCTTCAATTCACACTTTCCCCAATTTGTAGGCATACTGCCCAAGATCCTTTATTTTCAAAGCTTTTCCCATTTTATCATTTAATATAGTAATCTTTAGTAACCCCTTCCACCTATCAAATACTAAATCTTCCTGCTCTGTGCCTTAGTTTTTTTTCCACAATGTACTTTTGTTAATTTTTAATCAACATACGAGTATTAAAATAGGATTGAGTAAACATGCAGACACGCAGGGGTTCTTTAAAATCTTCCACAATCTCCCCCTTCACTTAATCATATAATAATTAACAGAAAATGTTGACTATCCAAATCATTTCCACAAATTGGTTGATTTTGACTCTTCCTTGAGTCTTGCTCAGCAGTTTTCACAATGTTGAATGCAAAATTATGCAGACAGTGATGATATGTAAGGTGTATACTGGATTTCATGGATTATTTAAGGAATTTACAAGGACAAGTTGTCTCTGTGTACCAAATATACCTTCTTTATAATAGAAACTAATCTCACGTGAGATGAGATGCCAATTAAGATATAACTCTATATTAGCTGTCGAAACTACTTCCTTTTGGAGGCAGACAACTTCATACACATTACTTAGAATGCTCCTGGAGGGCATGAAATTATTCTTATGTATTTCTATACCCTCAGAGTCCAGCTTAGAGCCTGGAATGAATTAAGTGCTCAATACATTTGTTCAACAAAACCAAACTGGAGGTTAGCACTACTTCCACCTGAACTGGAGAAGAGCTCCCTGCTCCTTTATGACTGTTAACCACACAATGACTCTTGTGCTAGTTCTCGCTGGGTGGCTCTTCTCAAGAGAAACCAACCAGACAGGTTCTCTGGTGTCTGTGGTGACAGAGCTGGCAGGGGGCCTGAATGAAAAGAAACAGCACTTTTTAAATTCTTTTCTGGAAGAAAGCAGAAACAGGAGATGAAGCTGAAATGTGGATATGGGTCAGGGTAAGTGGGTATAAAGAAAATATCAAAGCCTGATAGAACACAAATAAAATGCCAAATATTTAGGATTCTAGGTGGCCAATATTATTATCCTAATATTTGTGCTTCAGTATGACAAGAGATGGCCAGGAAGTAATCTTTCCACTATAGTCTTCACTAATCTGTCTCTAGAGTACTGAGCCCATCTTTTTAAAAGTCTTGAGGAAGAAACCAATGATTATCTGCCTGTGGAGTTTTAGAGCATCTAATGAAGGTAATCTATTTTTATATATCTTTCAGGTTGTTTTGTTGTTGTCATTTTTACTATTTGATTTAAAATAAGTAAGTAGGTAAGTAGAGAAACAACTCATTTGTATTGGACAGTTATTAAAAGCCTAGGGGGAAAGGCACTGTTAAATTCAAGGGCAGGATCTATAGAGCAATGGAAAAATGACCAGGGTTGCCATGTTAATGTAACAGTGGAATTACAACACTTTAAACATCATTTGATTTTTCCCAATTAAAAAATAATAAAAATTAAAATAAAAACAACATTCAAAGGCAAGACTTTTTTTTTTCTTCTCTTTAGCTATCCCTTCATTTTATCATCATAGCTTTAAACCAATGAAGGTTGACTAGCAATAGTGCAATCATATATTTTTTCAGGTAATGTCTTTTTGCCTAGTGCTCTATTTTGGTATATGATACTTTCTGTGTTGGTTTTTTCTCTAGAAAAAATAAGTAAATAAAAGGCCATTGATTAACAACACCCAACCTACATGTTTTTGTCAACTGAACCCTTTTGCCTGTTGCTGGCATGATAGACACTCTTTAATACAAAATGCTCTGCCTGAGGAATGCAAGCATGTTTCTCTTTCTTTTAGCAAAAATGTGGACAACAGAAAGGCAAGCATTCACAATATAAAAAGTTTAACAAATCATTGAAAATCTCTTGATGCATTAACCATTAACAAGCATGCAGGAGTATTATATTGTCTGGTTCTCTGGAAAAAGGACGAAGATTGGTGTTCGATTATAAAGAGTTAAATGTGTTGCATTCATGACTTAAAATAACGTGGACAGTTATGTAAAAATCTGTTAAGCTTTTAAATACCTGTTAGAATATATCTCAGTGGAGATGATTTTGCCCTTCTTGTATTAGTTGTAACACTTAAAAATATTATTTAAAGTAAATCAGTGATATACGAGTAGGTGGAAGAAAGCCAAACATTATTTTAAGCAACTGCTTATTCAGAGTCCTTTAGCATCAATTGTATCAAGGTTATCAACGTACTTTCTAACTAGCATCCAGTGTAAAATAATCTGAGAATTGGTTAACAAAGGTTAAATCACATTTGGGACATTGAAAGGAAAATTGATGAACAGATTGTTGATGGGTGATTTCCATTCTCAACAAGAGAACATCCCATCAAAAGAAAGCAAGCCCTTTGTATTATTTAAAGCCTGTTCTGTAACACTGTTGGGAATTTGGTTGGGTCGTGAATGCTGGCAGGTTGTCAGGGAAACAGGAATAATGCAACTGAATGCGTAATCTTGCAAAATGGTTTTAGTATCACTACTTTGGATTGTCTAATGGCTAATCTGGAATTTCTAAAAGTAACATTAATGAAGAGAAACATATTTTCTAGTTTAATTACATATACCTCTCTGTTGATATAGTAGGAATAAAAATATTTCTCTGGATATAGCGTATTGTAATCCAACAGAAAAATATTTTTTCACAACTAAAGTGTGAAATTTGTGTTTTGATAACTAACAGCATATACTATATATTCATTTTTGACAATGGTATTACTAACACATTATCGTGGAGTGATTAAGTTTTATTAGTAGTTTGGGGTTTTGTGTTAAATCCGCATTTTCATGACCCTTTTTCTAATCACTGCTGATTAGAAAGAGGAGTTGGAAAGTATTCAATGTATTTTCTCTGAGAAAAGCTGACTTCTTGATAGCTTGATTGGACCTCCAGTAGTAACCACAAATACACAAAGATGGGCATCTAGTAATGGTTTATCATAAATATTTCTAATGACTCCAATCTACAGAAATTCAAAAAAATAAAGAAATTGGACCTCTCCTGCAAGAAACTAATAAACCCTGAAGTGGAAAAAGGTTGACATTTGGTTGTTCATAAATCAGGGTTTGATCTTTCTGAAACAAAACCAATAATTGGACCATAATTAGTTAAATGTTTCAAGTATAGGTCTAAGAGCATTGCATGTAAGCTAAGAAAGCTTTGACTTTAAAGTATAGCGCATTTTGTGGATATAGCAATTTTGTCTTGAGAAATACTGTTTTCCTCAGCTTATTTAAGCAAATCACCTTTAATATCTCTTTAATGCTTGTAGAATAAAAGTATTATCTTCATCTTATCTTTATATTTAGGACCCTGCATCAACTCCCCTCCAAATCATCCCCAGTTAATCTCCTCCAGTTTCCCAGTGGTGCCTTATTTCTTCAGATATGTGTTGCTCTTTCCCAGCTACCACACCTACTATGTGATTCTGTGCAAGTTGCTTCATCTTTATGTCCCTTTGTTTGGCTATGACTTGCTCTAAATAGTAGTGGCTGATACTCAAAAGTGCTTAATAATTACTAACCAGGTTTTTATAGTCATTCCCAACTATGTGATTGAATCATGCTGCTTCTGCCAAAAATTCCTCACATCTCTTTTACCACCATTCAAACCCCACCATGTTTTTAAGTGCTAGCAGTACACTTTTATTTAATATTGTGCACAAGAAATTGAAGACACTGTCGCTGTATTTTAGTACTGCTTATGAGTCAGAAATACCCTGTTTCCCTGAAAATAAGACCAAGCCGTCAGACAATCAGCTCTAATGTGTCTTTTGGAGCAAAAATTAATATAAGACCCGGTATATATTGTATTATATTATATTTTATATTATATTATATTATATTATATTATATTATATTATATTATATTATCTATATAATATATAATCTGATATTATACTAAAATAAGACGGGGTCTTATATTAATTTTTGCTCCAAAAGATGCATTAGAGCTGATTGTCTGGCTAGGTCTTATTTTCAGGGGAACATGGTAATGTGTGGGGTTCTTTTGTGATAGCAGAAAGGGAAGGCCAAGTATCCCAAAGTTACTTGTCAATCAGAGGTACTTGATAACAATGCTGGAGGGGAAATAACAAGGATGCTAGAAATGTGCTTTGAAAAGTTTGCCACTGTGATAATGTAAAAACAGCCTAGAATTACTAGGTATTAAAAGAATACATAATGGATATTGTCTCCTCCTTAAGATTGATATCATGTGTATCATTAGGAATTCTCTATAATACCTCAGCCCACATGTTATATCCATAATATTGATCTGATAGCCACAAACCCCACATTGTGTCTGACAGGCAGGACTTTTCTCAATGCCAGATCTGCAGGTAGGAAATCTTTTAATTGATGTTGGGGACGTGATCTTGACTCTACCTGTTTTACTGTTTACAAACTTATATGGCCTTTGAATTACGTATTTTTGTTTGATGTACACATATTTTCCTGTTACTCAGCTTACCATAGGTTGACTAGTTTTCTTCCCTTTCCCCCTTGCTGAAGACTGAGACTATAGATCCGCTTACTTGTCATTCCCAGTGCAACTTCTCTACAGTCCAAATACTTTTATACTGTGTTTATTTAAAAGTGGTGCCTTTACACCAAGCCTAAGGGGATAGTTTCTGTAGAAAGAAGAACTTTTTCATATCCGTCTTCATTCTGAATATCACAGGTATGTATCTTTTATTGAAGGAACTAAATGGACATTCATCAGCTAATCTCTCTCTTATATATCTATTTTGGTTCCTTTACAAACAAAATGTTTTACAAGCCCAACAACAGTAAAAGAATTCCTGACCTTGCCTATTTTTTAAAGACTGGAAAGTTAAACTATACCCCATAGCATTCTGGTGTCAGAATCATTTCTTTTCTACTTCAAAAGTGTGTATATGGTTTTTTAAACTGCTAATGAAAACATTACAAAGATTAGCTTTTGAAGTGGTGAGCAGCTTTCATTTCTTTTCCTTCTGGTATTCCCTCTGCCTCCAGCTAAAATTTAGAACCTTAAAAATGTTGCTCTTCGTTACTAAATTCAATTGATGTTCTATCAAAGTGCATTTGGATTATCAAAGCTCTGTTCTTATCTTGCAGCTCAGTATTCCCAAGAAAACACTAGTCAGGTTAGAATTGACAAGCCTGTAGCAGGTACTTTCAAGCTAGAAGGCGCTCCCTTCCCTGCAGGGTGCTGGCCTACAGCCTTGGTTAACTCTTTCTCCTGATGCCAGGTAGGGGAGCTGGGCACCCACACTGTGATGATAAAGGAGACTGTGTTCCCTTGCAAAAGGCAAAAGAGCAGCTCCATCCCTTAATAGAGTGGGAGAGAGTTGCACAGAAATCACCAGCAGGGAGAGCGACATGATGACATAGAGTCATAAAACTCAGGAAATTCGGAAACTTTTCGCTGTGTTGTATTATTACCTAAAGAAGAAGCCTTGATTTTTTGGTTCCTTTAATGACTTCTGACATGAAAACATTTGGACACTAATCATTGCAGTGATGACTTTATGTCAATAGTCTTTCTCTTGTTGAGTGTCATAAATTAGCACCAGTGAAATTTGTTTTCATAACATTTCCCAGATGACATTTTTTTCTTTGGGTTCCCATAGATATTAGCTCTTGAAAACCTGGGTCATTTGAGACTTTTTAGCAGTTGACCCCTCAAAAATTTGAATTTTCATCTCCTTCATTAGTCATAGAAAGAAATCAGATTAAATCAGTATTATGTTCCATGTGCACCAAATAACATCTTGAGGCACATTTAGAAACTGTATAATCTTATTTTGTGGCTTTGTTGATCTTCGGTGTTACATTATAGTAATATCATTCATTGTCTAGCCTTTGGAATTCTATACTTGTTTGGGATTACAAAATGGGTGAATTTCTGTAGAGTGACAGGAGCAAAAGTCAACTTTTTTGGTCTGAAAACAGAGTGGTAGTATAAGAAAGTGAAGCACCTGGCATGAACCCTGTAATCAGTGAGCTTGAGAGTATGTGAAAGGTCCATGATTGGGCAGAAGCTAGAGAGGACAGCAAGATCAAATGGATATAATTTAAAGCAGAGCTGTTTGTAAAAGTCAGGATCATATGATTTCCCTGAGTTCTTTGGTGAGGTCTGAGTCTCATGGGACAAGAATCATTTGGGTGCTTGACTTGAGGATAGGGAAAATGAGGTTTAAGAGATCCCTTGTCTCTATGATCCTGAAATCAACCAAACTGACCACAAATTTCATGTTAATTTAGGTGAGGCTGAAATATGGAGGGTAATTAGCGAGATCGCCCACAATTCAGCTGATAGGAGATACTTCAATTTATTTGGTTGTTGATCATGTCAGATCCAGCTTCCACCTGGAACTGACCAGGGCACTTAAACTTTGTCCTGTCAAAAGTAAGTAGGAGACCGAAGAAGGACTGTATCTAAGTTGTGGCATACATAATAACTTTATATTTTGTACTATACGATTTGAGGTAAAATACAAGAAAATCAGTGGTGAACACAGAATCCTGAGTTTTAGCAGAATATATTAATAAATTGCTACACTCCGTCGTCTACCACACCCATCCCCCGCGCCATCCTCTCTCATATTCTTCTCAAACACATCGGTCACCTCCTGTGAATTTAGTTATAGTTCCTATACCATACCGGCTTTGATAAGAATAAATTCAAAGGCAATTACTATGATATTTAACTTTAAAATGCACCCAAGCAGTTTTATTTTAATGGGTAGGTGCATAAGCTCTTGGGATCTTTATTTAGGACCGTGTACACATTAATGATTTCTAGTTTCGTCAAAAGCAAATTAACAGAAAAGTTCAATATTTTATAAGTTGCTGCACTTAGAATCAAGGGTGTTTATTCAGCAGTGTCTTCCTCCCTCAGGAGATCTCTGACAACTGCCACTTTTAAATCAAAGTCTCCTTTCAGACACGTTTTCAAGGTCATGGATAGTAGTTATGAACCTTTTTATTCTCATATATACTCTGTATTTCTCATACATGAAAGAGTATTCTTTCCTAAGTTTTTTGACATCTGTTAAAAAAAGTTTTAAAGTATTGATGTATGCTTATTTTAAAATACAAAAAAAAGGCTGCTGAAATTGCCAATACAAACTGAAAAAAAAAATAATTTGAAATGCCAGCATGTAGAGAAAACTCTATCCATAGGCAATACATAGGTTCTATAGCAGCACAGAATCATACTGTTTTAATTATTGTGGCTTTATAATATTACTTAAGATATGCTAGGGCAAGTAGCCCTTAGCAATCTTCTATTTCAAATATCAAGGCTGATTTAAGTATTTTTGGAATTATAAAAGAAACAATTTCTGTTTGATTACTGGAAATGCATTATATGAGAATGCATTATACAGTCAAATATGTTTGTATATATTATATATCCATGTGTATTATATATATTTATATTTATAATATTGAACTTGTTCATTCATTTACTCAGTTTTTCTTTTACATCTTCCTTCATATGGACTAGATGTATTTTTTTAAGTTAATCCTATAAATCCTATAATTTTATATTTTGGGTTGCTGTCATTAATTGAATATATATATATATCTATATACATATATATATATATATATATATATATATATATGTATATAGATATATATATATATATATTTGTTTTTGCCTAAATTTAGACATTTACTATTTATTTAATCACTCTCTTTTGAGTGCCTTCCAGAAATTGGGTCTTTAACTATAGGGAGGAGGCAATTCTGTTTGGTTTAGGAAAGTGATTGCTCTTTGTATGTTAGTTGTAAAACCTGCCCTTTACTAAAGTTACAGCTTTTTAAAAATGGGTTTTTGGTTGATTCTCTTAGGCTTTATATTTACCTAAACTCATACTTTCTACAAAAGAAATATAAGTTTGTCTGTTTTTTGTATTATTTTTATTTTTTTTCTTTCTCGTGCCTAATTGAAATGACTAATGGTACCAAAACGACCGTAATATTATTGGACACCTTTACTTTAAGAAGAATGTCTTGTATTACTCACATGTCATGACTCAGTTTTTGTTTTGAGAAACACATATAGACATCTCTAGTCTTACCCTTCCCTCCAACATATACATATAACACAAATGTATGCTTATGGTCTGGGTCAAGAATCCATTTGTTCCTGTGTTATAAAAGGTTTGTTTCCTCTCTTTATCAGAACGTATCTGGGGGCTAAACTATTAATACCTGTTATTTATTAGCAGGTTTTCTAATGAGTAATTATCCTTAAATTTTAAAAATAAGCCTCGTTTTATCACATTTTATTATTCAACATATTGTGTGATGGTATTTGATAATATTTTATTTATGAATGGCATTAATATTTATAAGCGTGATTTCTTTATAGTTTTCTAATTCCTTATTCTCTGCTTTTATCTTTATTACATATTCCTTCTGTTTTCCTGAGGTCCATTTTGTAGTTCTTTTTACAATTGCCAAGATAAATGCATTGTAGTTCTTTTAATTATTTGTTTAAGGAATGTGTTTAAGGCTATGAAGTTTCATCTGTATACTGCTTTACTCGTATCGCATAGGTTTTTATATTGTAGTAGTTTCTTGTTTTCCTCTTTGCCAGAACTTTCTCAGACATAATATTTATTTTGCAGACATTTTTTGTTGTTGTTGTTGCTTTTGTTGGTTCCCGATTCTCCTCCTGCTCTTTTCCCTCCTCCCTTTGTTCCCCTCCCCCTCCAGTATTTATTATTATTATTATTATTATTATTATTATTATTATATTAGCATACATTTACCAAGTACCATATTCTGTGCTAAGCTTTTCCTTGATGATCTAATTGACTGCTCCCTAGACAACTATGATGTAGGTATTTTCAGATGGAGACTCTGGGACTACCTATACGGCATTTGTGGTTAAGCAAGTTGCTCTATCTAGGCTAAACTTCTTGGATTTAAATCTTTAAAGCCATGTTACCAGAAACAAATTACTTAACATCTTTGATCTTAGTGTTTTCATCACTAAAAGGGGGATGAAAGTCGTACTTCTTTTAATGAGATGAACATTATATTATATAATGCAAGTAAGTAATTATAGAAGCTATCAACCATTACTATTACTATTCTTCTTATTATTTATTTGTCCAAGGTCAAAGAGTCAGTGAGTGGCACAGAGGAACAGAACCTGATTTTAATGTTCAGGGTCTTACACTCTATATTATACTGCAACTGCTGGACACCATTCCCAGTTTGTTATTTCATATACTCTCATTCATTGCGTGGTTCAAAACTGGGAGGGAAATTTGTAATTGTGCATTAGCAATTTTAGAAAGTCATGTGAATATACTTTTGACTGAGCTACTGTTATAAGAACATTCTCTACTTTATTATTGCAACATTTATTGTGTCTTCTTTAGGCTTTGATTCATAGGTGTAATCACCACCCCTGTCAATACTATCAACTGAATGGCTTATGCTTTTAATGATAATTTTCTGCATATTACCTCATACTATTGTGAGGATATTGCTGTCTTAATGAGAATAGAAACTGAAATAAAGGAAACTTCTGCCTTTTAAACTGGGTAGGATAAATAGAAATCCTAAAAACTTTAGGCCAATTTAGTTTGTTCAAGCTAGATACAGATACTTATGTTTTGTTAATTTTATCCTGTTGACAGTCTTTGCATTTGTTACTTAACATTTTAGCACTGCTTTCGTGTTTTGAAATACAAGCATTATTTCCAATAGATTAGTCTCAAGGCAACTAACATGAAGTGAGGTTTTAATATAATTCAGAGGTTGAAAATCCCTATACTTATAACTTCAGTTTGTTCATTTTACTATTTGGTATAAAATACTTACTTTGAACAATAAAAATAACATTTGTGTTGCTATTAAAAGGTAAGAAATGTTGTCTCTCAGATCTATGCACAGCATGAATGAAAAGGGAAAGAAAGTTTTCTATGAATATGCTCGCTTTCACAATCTTTCAAATGGGGTGAAGATGAAGTCTTTGAAACATAATGTTTTTAACAATTATTTAATAAAACCAAGTTAATTTTTAATTTACTCAATAGGTATTTATTGATATGATTCTCTTAATGAGTCATATCTAAAAATGGGCTCTTTTTCAGTTAGTTAAATTATTTGCAAGAATAAATAAGGTGTCCATGACTTTCCTCACTTAGACAAACAGAAAACTATATTCTTGTTACTTGTCAATTTTAAATAAACTAGAATGAATGAATGGATTCCTTTGTTTTTGCCATCTGAATGATGTTTGGGAATCCCACAGTGGTAGTGGAAGGAACTGGTTTCGATGACATTGGACTTACTTCTAGAAAGGAAGGCTTGGATTTAAATTGAGGCTTAATGATAGTGGGCCAGTGTGTTTGTTAAATGAAACTGAAGGGCACTCACTTCTCTCCTAATTTATTCTTATGCCCTTTCTTGCTTATGTGCTATGTAACACAAGAGTCACTGCTCACTGGGTTATTGGCCACAGTGTTTGAAGCCAGAATAGAAAGAAGTGTGTTCGGAGAAACTTACAAGGATGTTACTTGGCAGACTCCTGACTGGGCATCTAGTTCCTAAAGTTCTAGAGCACACGAGGTCTGACAATTAAGTTTGTGAACTCATCCTAGAAAAAGTGCTACATCCCTCATTGCTGAATATCACTATGATCACCTTCAAAGTACTCCCCTTGGAAAGCTATGCACTGATGCCAGCACCTAGTCCACCCTTCAAAGCAATTTTGAAACTCTTTTTCTGGAATGGCCATCAGAGCTTTCGTTGCATTACTCTTGATGTCCTGAATGTCATCAAAATGTCTTCCTTTCAATATTTATTTTATCTTCAGGTAAAGAAAGAAGTCATTGGGGGCCAGATCAGGTGAGTAGGGAGGGTGTTCCAATACAGTTATTTGTTTACTGGCTACAAACTCCCTCATAGACAGGGCCGTGTGAGCCGGTGCATTGTCGTGACACAAGAGCCGTGAATTGTTGGTGAAAAGTTCAGGTTGTCTAACTTTTTCACGCAGCCTTTTCAGCACTTACAAATAGCAAACTTGGTTAACCGTTTGTCCAATTGGTACAAATTCATAATGAATAATCCCTGTGATATCAAAAAAGGTCAGCAACATCGTTGCAATAAGTTCGCGGAATTCATTGTCAGACCTCATGTATGCCAACAACCGCATTAACGGGTAGCCTGTCTATACCTGACCAGGGCTCCAAAACCTCACTGTATTAATTAGAAAATATAAGCCAAGTTAACTCGTATTTCCTCATCCTACTCCTTATATAACCTGGGATATTTAAATTGGTTTCAATATTAATTTCACTCATGGTGGGGAAAAAATCAACAAACATACAAAAATCAGTAATGATTATATACACTAACAGCATATTTTCTGAAAAAGAAATAAGGAAATTGATTCCATTTATAGTAGCATCAAACACAATAAAACACATAGGAATAAATTTAAACTTAAGCTGGTAAAAATCTTGACTCTGAAAACTACAAGATACTGATGAAAGAAATCAAAGAAGACACAAATAAATGGAAAGGCATCCTGTGTTCATGGATTTGAAGAATTGATATTGTTAAAATGTCAATATTTCCAAAAGCCATTTATAGATTAAATGAAATTTCTATCAAGATCCCAATGTCATTTTTACAGAAATAGAAAACCCCCCCCTAAAATTTATATGGAACCAAAAAAGACCACAAATAGCCACAGAAATCCTGAGAAAAAAGAACAAAGAAGGTGGCATCACACTTCCTAATTTTAAATTATATTATAATGCTCTATAGCAGGGGTGTCCAAACTTTTTTCAACGTTTTTCACCAAGGGCCATACGTGATAAAATACACAAACAGCCGGGCCACTCACTCGAGGTGAAGTACGTATTGCCTCACCTGGTTTATTTAAGTAAATTAAATGTGTTTTTGGAATTTGCTGCGGGCCAATAAAAAATGGATTGTGGGCCGCAGTTGGCCCGCATGTCGCAGTTTGGACACCCCTGCTCTATAGTCATCCAAATAGTATGATACTGGCATAAAAACAAACAAATAGACAAAAGGATTGGAATTGAGAGCACAGAAATAAACCCAAGTATATATGGTCAACTGATATTTGACAAGGGAGCCAAGAATACTCAATGGATAAGACAGCCTCTTTAATAAATGATGCTGGAATAATTGAATATTCTCATGTAAAAGAATGAAACTAGACCTATATTTTGTACCGCTCATAAAAATAATCTCAAAATGTATGAAAGACTTAAATGTATGGCCTGAAACCATGAACCTCCTAGAAGAAAACAGTAATAAAGTCCCTTGTCATGGGTCTTGAAATATATATATAAATATTTTTTTTTGGTATGACACCTAAATCATAGGCAACAAAATAAAAAATAAACAAGTAGGACTACATCTAACCAAAAAAACTTCTGCACAGCAAAAGAAATCATCAATAAAATGAAAAGACAACCTATGGAATGCAAAAAAATTTGCAAACCCTATATCTGGTAAGGGATTAATATAAAAAATATATAAAGAACTTATGTAACCCAATAGCAACAAGTGAAATTAAAAAAAAAAAAGTGGACAAAATGCCTGGATGGATAGACATTTCTCCAAAGAAGATATCAAAAGGCCAAGAGATATAAGAAAAGATGCTGAACATCGCTAGTCATTATGGAAATAAAAATTAAAATCACAATGAGATATCACTTCATGCCTGTTTGAATGGCTGTCACCCAAAAGAAGAGGTAAGAAGTGCTGGCATGGATGAGGAGAAAAAGGAACCCTCGTACACTGTTGGTGTGATTGTAAATTGGTACAGACACTATGGAAAACATATGGAGGATCTTCAAACAATTAAAAAATAGAAATACCGTATGATCCAGCAATCACATGTCTGGGAATATATCTAAAGGAAATGAAAACACTAACTTGAAAAGATATCTGCACCTCTGTGTTCATAGCTGCATTATTTTCCATAGCCAAGACATGGAAACAACCTAAGTATCTATCAGTGGTTCAAAGGATAAAGTTGTCACACACACACACACACACACACACACACACACACAGACACACAGACACACACACACACTAACAAAGAAACAACAAGGAAATCCTGCCATTAGTGACAACATGGATGGAACTTGAAGACATTATTCTAAGTGAAATAAGACAAAGAAAAATACTATGTGATCTCACTTATTTGTGGAACCTAAACAAACAAACAAACAAAAAATATAGTAAAAGAGACCAGACTTGTGGTTACCAGAGGCTGTGGGGAGGGAGGATTGGAGAAAGGTGGTCAAAAGGTACAAACTTCCATTTATAAGATAAATAAGCATTAGGGTTGTAATGTTCATGATGATTACAGCTAACATGGATGTAAGATATATAGGAAAGTTATTAAGAGAGTGAACCTGAGAGTTTACAAGGATTTTTCTTTTCCTTTTTCTTTTCTTTTTTTTATTTGTTGTATTTATATGAGAAGGTAGATGCTAGCTAAACCTGTTGTGATAATCATTTCACAATATATGTAAATAAAATCATCATGCTGTATACCTTAAACATATACAGTGATATGTGGCAATTATTTCTCAATGAAACTGGAAGAAAATTAATAAATGAAAACTAAGGAGTTTTGAAGAAGAAAAAGACCACCTGAGGAAATGGCAGAATTCACTCAGATAATTTTGTTAAACAAGGAATTATTGATTTGTTGTATCTAATGTTGAGCTTTACTATTTAAAATTGTGCTGTATTGATAAAGGGACTGAAAAACAAAGGAATGAAAAGAGATGGAAATTCACAAAATATGTCAACACATATCAGATTTTAGTACATGACGAAAATGGTATTTAAAATAGGAGAGAAAGAAATAAAGTAGTCAATAAATATTGTTGGAAAACAATATCCACAAAACTATCTCTGAAGAGTACATTTACTACCTGTCCATTGCCTCAAATTTTGTGGTGCCACTGTGGGCCTTGCACTAATTCTGAGACTGGGAAGCCCACAGGCAGCTGCATTTGGCGATTAGTTTTAGCTCATAGAAATCTTGTGCATGGTGTACAGCTAGTTAACAGGAATAAATCGTATACTCAATTTTCTGAATTTTTAAACTTTTAATACACTCTTGAGAATCAGGATATATTTTTAAATTGAACCAAAATACCTAGAAGTAGAAGCTAGAAAGAAGCTAGAAAAACTATATTTTGAAAAATATTTTACAATCATATCGTGCAAATTAGCCTTTTCTTTTTGAGAAGAATTTCTCATGTTCTGGATGAATGGAAAAGGCCTATGACATGAAGTTAACTCAAAATAGAATGGCTTGCTTTGATGTATGTAGCTCATGTAATAATTCCCTTATTTTGATGAAGAATTAAACATTTGAATAGAAAAATCTCTTTTCCCTTCATCTCTACCAAAATATCAGGAAAATAGCAAAAGGATATTTATTGAAAGGGTGCAAATTTAGAAACCTTCCCAGCTGTCCACCATCTTAGGTATACTCCACATGACAGCAACTAATCTAAAATGTTTTTCTACACATACCAAAGCTCTTTTAAAAAGATTTTTAAAAAATCAAATGTTCCTTATAGACTCACAGTCAACACAGTGTCCTATAGATGTTTGGCAGTTAAGATCCATTGTGAGAATATACTACCTCTTTAAACAGAACATGAGCATAGAACAGAACTTGCTAGAACACCTCGCAGACGAAACAACCAAATGGTAGCTGAGGTCATATGTCCTTAGATTATACCTTTCAAATATTTCAGAGTTTGAAGAAAATATTTAGCAGATCGTCTTATATTGTTTGAATGTTCCACTCTCAGACAAATACATTTGGAGTATGTGGAATATATAGGGTATTGGTTTGGGCACTGATATATGGATGAAGGAGGTATTCTTTACTTGAAGACAATACATTTGGAGCTCTGTACAACTATGAATCATACACATCGTTAAACACTGACTTCCCTGGTGAATGGAAAACAAGACAGCCTATAGTTACTACAAAGGCAGGGAGTATAACTAGTTTCTGCTCATTTTTATCTGGACAAATATTCTAGATGTACAATTCTAGTGAGTTGTTACCGGGCATGGTGAAAAGAAACGGATTGGCAATCAAGACCCTGCTTTCAGTCCTTTATCTCCTATCTGTGACCTTTAGCAAATTGCTTAATATTTTTCAACCTTAATATCTTACATTACAATGGAAGAAGGTGATATCTCTATGGCTCCTTGTAAAACATTCAGGTTCTGCCTTTTTTTTTTTTTACTTTGTAACTGCATTAGCCAGCAGGATTACAACTCCTCATTATTACATAGTAGGCTTTTACAAGGTGGTCTGGGTATTTTAAGGAGCAACTTTTATGATGAAATTAGTTTTATAACCAGAACAAAAGTAGTCATTTTCAACTGTAGCAAAGTTCTATAGCTTCTGCAAAAGAGTGTAGTAAAATTCCCCAAGTATAAAAACTGTAGAAATGGTTTCCACACACATTGGGTCAAGATTATTCTGAACTAATCCTTCATTGCTCTTCCATCTCAAAAAGTGCCCAGTTTACCTTAGAACCATCAGGAACTGCCTTTCAAAGTAGTTCTCAGTGACGGCTGTCAATTGGATATGGACGTTTCTTTGAGTACAGGACCTGTGGGTGATCAATCCTGCAGACCTGAGTGTCCATCTGAGTACTGACCCATTCATCTCACCTCTGTGTCCAGTGCACATCAGCTGATTCCACACAAACTGCTGGGGCCGCAGACCCTTTAGGAGACTCTCAGTGCTCTTTCCTCACTCTCTGTGCATTTAACAAGGTGATTCGCCTAGATAGAATTCAAATGACATTTTTTGACCTCCTCCTTTGCAGGTCAATTGCTTTGGCAGAACACTAACTTTTCTCCAGAGTGCTGATCAGTTATCTGTGTTTTCTGCAACATTCTCAAATTATCATTGAAAGATGTTAAGGGTGGAATTTTCTGACTTTCAAGGAGAAACAGTATCAGAAGAAAACTTTTCTTTTTAAAGGCTAGAGCTGAAGTTGAGTGCACATCACCACTATAAAGAAAAGGAGTAAGACTTTCACACTTCACCCCACCTAGACAACCTCAAGCAGCCTAAACCAGGTTTTCTGATTTTTCTGGAAGAGTAGAAGCTTTGCCTTTATGCGTGGAATTATCCAGCTGAGTTAATTTTGTGGGCTCGTCAAAAAGCTGTCTCTTCATTAATGAAGTTCTCTTTTATGATACCATTCAGCTTTATTGTAGCTATTTCTTTATAAGTCAAAAACATCCTGCTTGGATATATAATATGCATTGCAATATATAATATATATTCTAGTGTATGTTTCTGACTCATTTTTTGTTGTTGTTCTTTAGTCTGTATCATCTCTTACATTTCATTGTAGTTGAATAAATACTGGTTGAATGGATGAGTGAATGAAAGAATGCATGCCCCCTTGGCATGGAAAAAAGGAAAGGTTTTGTGGAATTTTTGTAGTGCCGTATGAAAATATAAGAACAACTTGGTTTTACACTTAGAGTTAATATTAAACACATTCATGAGGAGAGGAAATCTTTACATATCTGGTTATAACTACGTAGTTTTTATTTTCTTGTTTAGAAAACAATTTTTGTCTGACCTTGAATAAGAGATTTGTGAAATCCTCAAAATTAAGCACTTAATATTCATCAAATGAAGAACAAGGACTGTAGGCTCGTAACCTTTATCTGCTTCAGGAGATTAGAAATGAGGCTAAGTGGTGATTCATGGAGATGATTATGTGTTTCAGCTTATTCCAATGTGTAAATTTCATTTAAACCATGTTATGTAATTTAAAATTGATACATTATGGTTTTCAAAGGTTACTAACAGTAGTCCTTATCAATTTCTGACCCTTTCAGTAAATAACCAATGTTTAACCTAATAGCTTAATTATCTTTTGACATAGGATTATAGAGACATGTATGAGTTAAGTTGTTATGAAATCCACAAATTTTATTTAAGAATTGTTACTGTCTGAAAATTGAAACTTGTAAGTACTGTGTAAGACTCTGTAAGTAAGTACAAAATAAATTAATTGGCAGGCATTCTGATAATAAGTACTCAGTTCAAGAGAGAGAAAATAACAATGTATTACAATTTTTTTCTGCAGGTTTTCAGGAATTCGGATTCAATAATAGGTCTAATTAACCCTCATTTCAGTCATGGGCTTAAATTTGTTGGAGTGAGGTATTATCTTAAAAATGAATCAATCTTTTTACACATATATAAAGCATCCTGATATACAAATAACACCTTTCTTTTTTAAGTGATTTAAAAAAAATAAAATGATTCTACCTAGTTTAAGTCAATCAGTTATCTGAATCCTTGGGGAAAATGATACTATTTTACAAATTATATTCCCAGAACGCTATTATTCCATCACAAAATTATTCTATAATGAAACAAGTTCCATAAAAAATACTGTTACTACTACCATATTTCCCCCAAATAAGACTGGATCTTATATTAATTTTTGCTCAGAAAGACACATTTTTCTCCAAAAGGCTTATGTTCAGGGGATGTCATCCTGAAAAATCATGCTAGGGCTTATTTTCCAGTTAGGTCTTATTTTGGGGGAAACACAATAGTACTTGGAGAGTCACAATGTACATTAGCTCATTTAACACTCTGAGAAGTTCTCCAATAAAGAAGCTTACTTAACTTTGCTTAACCCAGAGTTTCCCAAACTCTCTTGACCACTTGACCCTTCTTGATTCTGCATCAGCCCTTTGGACATTTCTTATTACAGCAGATTTCAGAGAAGAGTTTGAATGAAGTGATCAAGAGCTGCTCTTACACGCTTGCTTAGTTTATTCTTTTCTAAACATTTGGTAGAGAAAAAGTGCTCTTCAAATATAAGAAAGGTGTTTCTTCTTTTAAAGACTATTTGTTTTTAGAGTAGTTTTAGGTTTACAGTAAAATTGATAGGGTACAGAGATTTCCCATGTCCTCCCTGCCGCCTCCCCACATGCTCAGGCTCTCCCATTCCCAACATTCCTCACCGGTGCATACATTTATGACAACTAATGAGCCTACATTGGCATATCATAATCATTCAGAGTCCATAGGTTACATTAATGTTCACTATTGGTATTGTACAGTGTATGGGTTTGGACAAATGTATAATATCATGTATTTCCATCATTATAGAATCATACACAGTATTTTCACTGCCCTAAGAAGGGTGTATTTTATTCAACTTTGTGCTGTGACTACTGCTTCCAAATCAAAACTATTTTATGAAAAAGGAGAGAGAGGAGAGCAAGAGGAAAGGAGGGAGGAAGAAATGGAGGTAAAGGTAATATATAGATCAAGTAGTTACTGAATTTGTCTGTAGCAGTGCTTCTCATGATATGATCCCTGGACTAGCAGCATGAGAACCATGTGAGATCTTGCTAAAACTGATAAATCCCAGACTTGCTGAATCACAAACTCTGTAGGTGGTGCCCAGCAAGCCAAGTTTCAATCAGTTGTGCAGGTGGTCCTGATGAATGCTAAATGTTAGAGACCAGTGGCCTGCAGGTGTAATCCTATGAGGACAGATTCTGCTGCCTGATCATGGCTTTGAGCTCTCGAGTCTCTCCCTGTGATGAGTGGACTCTACAACCTCTCTCTGAAGTACTTGCTGAAAAGCTGTCAAAGAGTAGAGTAGGGTAGTTCTGTGGTATCTATTATGATGACAGAGGGTATATCAAGCTATTCAAAATGTCATCCCTGCTTTATAAAAAACTCATTCTGTACGTCAGACAAGACAGAACTCATATGAGCAATCTTAGGTTTGGTGCAAAAGGCCAGTGCCTGTATCCTTCCATCTCCTCACGAGATACTTTCTGGTTAACCCTTTACAATCTAATTACCATCCTTGAAAACCTTCAGAGAAGTCCAGTTTATGAGGTGGGAGGTCTTTGCATTTGTCTGGTGACATATTTTCATTCCCGTAGGACATTGACCACACTGTTCAATGTGGGGCATCTGAGATCTCTGCCCTTTCCTAAAAACAGGCTGTATTTGCAACCAATGACCATATATATAATCTACCAGTTGATAGATTGTTGATAATCATTCTATGCTTGCTTTTTGGTATCTACAGTAATGTAAAGAAAGTAAAATATAGAGTAGAAGAAAGTGGGGGGACATTTACCAAATAAATGTATAGTTAAAGAGCAAGCTGCATGATCTTAATGAGGTAAGAGATGTGGGCCACACAGTATCACACCGAGGAAAACAATACAGGAAATGAAGTTCTCCTCTGGCTACCAGTCTGTGTTTTAAGAGGCTCTGTGATAAATCCACACAATCTGTTTGTCATCCACCCTTAAAGTCTCTGTGAGTGAGTCTTGTAGGCACCCGAGATATTTTGGATAATGACCAATTCCTTTTTTAAGCAGAGAGCAGGGGCAGTGTGTATGATACTCAGCTTATTCTTGGCACTGGATTTAACAAGGATAAAGAGGGAGTGAAGACCTTTGATTGGTCTGTTTTGGGTATCCAGCGATATATAACTTACTGCTATATAAATAATGAAAGCAGTGGATTGGCTAGAAAGGGGAATTACTTATTTTGGTAGACCCCAAAACATCTCTGCCAGTTCTCAGAGTCCCAGAACTGTGACTCAAATACTAATTAGGTCCAGTGGAACTTAATTTTGTGCTTTGGGTACACTTGAGTGATAGGGCTATGAATATTGTTATCAATTATATTGCTTTAGTCTTGACCATCCTTAATGTCTTTGTAGGACTGAACATCAGATATTCTAACACACTTGGCTCAGGAGCTTCTGTGTCCTCTTCTGACCCTTCTGCCTCTATTGGAGCACTTCCACACCATGTGTGTGTGGATGGTTTCTTCTTGCTTTTGAAGGGAGATGTTTCCCAATATACTCAAAAGAATATTAAGCCACACTCTATCTGTAAGAATCCAAATACTTTGTGGGCTATACTAAGTTCTTTTTTTTTGCCTTTTTTATTCTCATAAACAAACCTGATGCTTGAAATCCCTCTTTTTGTACACTTGAAGAAAATTTCTTTTCTAGACTGTACTTCCATTGCCTAGAGATTACTATTATTTGAGCTATTTTGCTTTCATTTTTCAGTGTACACACACATACACACATTCTCTCTCTCTCTCTCTCTCTCTCTCGCTCTACATGTTTAATATCAGATTAGTATTCCACTTGTTTTGCTTAATATTATGCATTGTGTGTTTCCTCATATATTAAAAAAGCTTGGCAAATAGACTTTTAATGTCTCCATTATCTCCACCGTATGGATGCATTTCACTGTTAATTGATGTTCCTCATGATGTCTCTGAAATGCTGTTTGATCCTAAAGAACCTAATGAATCATCAAAGAAATATTAGATTAGTAATATTTGTGTTTATTATCGATTTCTTTTTAAATTACCAATTCATATGTGCTATGCAAGTCATATTAAATATACTAAATAGCATATCTAATAACTAAATAATGCAACCATATAAAATTAGAGTTGGCAGAATCATTAGTTCCTAGCAATGCTCAAGACACATTGTGGATTTATGCAGGTTTGATTACTGCTTAGATTATAAATGTTTCAAAGGTAAATATTTAACAAAAATAATAGTTTTTATTGACTATAAAATTAAGCACATTTTTGAAATTTTGCAATCCCAGGAAAATGAAGTAATTTTCATTGAAGAATATTTCTAAGATTGATTAGAAATATTTCAAGGAAACTTTACAGAGCTAATCTTTGCATTGATTGACACAGACAAGAAAAAGGGCCAGTCTTGAACTGTGGTACTTAATTCACTGCTACTTGGCAGAAAAAAAAAAAAAAAAAAAGAAAAAGAAAAAAACAGAAGCAGCTAAGTATACACAATTAAATATAGATGTCTACTAATTACTTAAGCCCTCAACAAAAGTAATGAATTTTCATTAGGTTATAAAGACAAGAATAAATAGGAGGATATATTTAGGTAATAGTAGGAATGCAGACTGTTAGGTATCTAAATCTTAAGAAAGCATCAGAAAAAAGAAGCATCAGGAAAGACCTGAGAAATATGCAGATTAAATGTATGTGTCCTGTAGGTAAAAAATACAAATCTTTATGACTTTTCCAATATATTTATGCCAAAATAAGATTTCTAAATCCAGAAAAATATATTGGAATGGTCATTCAAAATATTGTTTAAAGATAAAATGACTTACAGTTTGAGAACTTGAATTTTTGGTAAAAAAAAATGGATTAACCATGTCATTACTCCTCATACATTTTTAAAATTCTAGTAGTCACAACTTCCATTACAACTTTGTCGTCAAGCCCCTTTACTTTATGGCACTTTAAAATTCAGTGAGGAGTGTTGAAGGAATGTGGAAAAAAATATGGAAGGGAAGGGAGAAAATAGGGTAGTTCAGGATGCATTTTCTCAGATGCAAGAAGGTGAAACTGAACTGGAAATGAGAGCCCTGAAGCAGGATAGATGATGAGTGAAAACTCATCTATTATCTGGTATTTTGACAAAGAAATAAATATAAAAAAAAGATGTCTATTTGAGTTGATGATTCTATCCTGATGTGATCATAAGAAGGAGACGAGTGTGTGGTTACCAGTTAGATGGGGTGGGAGAAGACATTACAGGAAGGGACAATGCATGAGAAAAGCAGAGTTCACAAGCAGCCTGTGATTTATAGGAACTGAAGCAGTTGGGATACCTAGAGTGGGGAATGTAAAGTAGGCACAGTGTTTATGCCACAAAAAATTCTGAGCTCAGATAATAAAGGCTTTTGTATGACATAATATGGAGTTTGGACTTTCCAATGTTCAGTGGGGAGCCAATGTAGGATAACATATGATTCAGAATAGGGAAAACCTGTGATCAGATACATGTTTGGGGACAATTACTTTGATAGAATTTTACAGGGAAGGGAAAGATACCGGGGCTAAAGTTACAGCACTGAAAGGAATCATTATCTATCTGTTAGAAGTAGCTATTAGGGAGGTTGAGATGGTTCCATGAATGTACTAGATTAGAAGAGGGACAAGACAGAGCCCTATAGACCACCTCCCTTGTGTGTACACAATTAAACAGGCTTCTCTATAAGTGATGTCAAAAGAATGAGGAAGATTTAAACATTTCAGGAAAAATTTTCTGAACTGACTACTGTTAAGGCAATATCAGTAAACATTCCTTTCTGACTGATCAGTCTTTCCTTCTAGTAGTGGAAAATATGCCAGCATCTACATAAGACTGACAGTTACTTTGAGAATGTGCAAGAGAATAAAAATGCCTTCTGGGCTCTAAATTCTTGGGAATATTTTTGAGTCTCTGAGATGTTTATCAGTTGATTGAAAGTGATTTTCATTTTCGATATAAAGAATTGTTGGAAAGTCCAGCTGTCAATGGGAAATTAAACAAAGGAAACACTGTGTGTTTTTTAGATATAGCAAACTACTTAATGTTGTTACAGTAATTTTCCTAAGTGTATCTCTCAATCACATTAATTCTGTGGTCTGGACTCATTGATCCTTAAAGGCTGCAAAACTTAATGAATTGAACATGACTTATAGTATGAATTTATCAAATGTTCTTGAAGTGAGTTTTTAAGATCTGTTTGAAAGCATATGTTTATTGTGCTCATTGTTTAAGCTCTAGTTCCATTTATAAGAGCACATTATTTTTAAAACCCACTTTATTATAGTCAGTGACGATTTCTAAGTTGTCATGGCCTTGGCAATTTTTGAGTCAATTCTCTATATTATTATATTCTCATAATTGTAGAAATCTCAATATTAAAATTGGAAGGACTTTTATATGTAACTCTTTTTACATTTTATGCTTGTTTGTACATGGCCTAGCATAGTTTCTTGCATACAGCAGGTGTTAAAAAATGAATACTAAATGATTATGGAAATAGGTCCTTATGTACTCTCAACTGAAACAATGTGTGGAAACATCCCCCAGTATATACCCTAAAATACAAGGGAGGCCCTGGAATTTCCTGTGACCCCTCCTCTCGGATTATTCCAGATCTCTCCCAGCCATTTCAGAGCTCCACTGGGCCACTGAAGAGTACCTGGTGACAAAGTCAAAAAATGTAGCTACTTCATCTATCTATGCATCAAAATCTCTAGCTACCCCTCATTCAGAATGTGTTAAATACTGTGTCAAACAATGCTCTAGTTGGGGACTGAGGAGTAAAATCTTATCCTTGACCCCATGTAATTAATAGTTTTGTTGTGCATTCATACATTGAAGCAGTAAGGATGATGAGTCTTGCCAAAGAACACATTCTTGATGGTAGTTTACTAATGGAACATACAACAATGGAACATAGACTAAGTGGATTTCACTTAGTCTAACTGATCAGAGCACTGGATGAGGTATCTACAGAAGAAGTAAAATATATGATCTTACATTCAGTGACGTTAATGAGAAGACCCTGGGTCCATCCTCCAGTTGTATAATAACTATCTGCATCACTCTTCCCAAGTCTAAATACACTCATTACATTACTAAGATTGGATGGACAGGTTCCCTTCAGCCTGACGTGGGGCTCAGAGGGTTTCCTTGGACAACTACCACACAAAGAGATTGGCAAATGAAGTTCATTTTGTGTTCTATAACCTAGCTTTCCCAGTCACTGTGGTTATCTAAGTAAAATCATGGTCAGCATAATGCCCTTGCCCTAAACACAAACAAGGCAAGCTAAATTTATTTTTGCAATCATCTTTATTCCTTAGTTTAGGTAGAGCTATTCATCCAATTAAATCTAATACTTCTTTAAAATAATTCATTTGAAAACATTACATTTTTCCTGTATTTCTAAAAGTTGAGTATTTCAAATGATACAAAGTCTAAAAGTTAGGACCAGGACTATTTAAAATCAATTGTACCTATTGAATCAGCGAGAGGTTTTAGGAATTTTGCCAATGATTAGGATCTTTAAATACTTATTGTGGCCTTTTGTGGGAAGAAAGAGAAATGCATGAGTCAAAATAACTTAAATATCAAAGATATGCCTTTGAAGTAATCTGATTTAACAGGTTAAATTTATAGCATGTAATAGTTATAAATAGAAATCTGTTTTATTTTACAAACTATTTAAATTATTTTAAGTAAATTCCTGTAGCTAAACATTTTGTTTTGTTTTGTTTTGTTTTGTTTTGTTTTGTTTTTTCCCCACACATTTGAACACATATTTTAAGGATAGTCATGGTGAACTTTACAGACTTTTTCTTTTTTTTCGGTCTTCCTAAACACCACCTCAGAGCCTCTCTGCATGCATTAGGATTAATTAGATAATGTCTCCCAGGTGCTTAGAGCTTTTTGGAGAATGGGAATGCAGCATTGTGTTAAAATGATTATTACTGATTTCAAAGACAGCTATGTGAGAGTTCAGAAAGAAAAATTTTTATTAATAGTAACTCATAGATGCCAATGAGTGGTAGCCTTTTATGATGTTACAAATGGTCATTTATTCTCTTAACAGGTCAGTCACCTTTTTTTTTTTTCTTTATTAGATATCTTGGGGAAGAAACCAGGAGTTTATGGTATGAAGATACAGGATGGAATGTAATGAAGGGGACCAAAATGATTTGATTAAAATAGTTATGTTCATTTAGGGGAATGGAATGACTTTAACCTTGGCCTCCCTGGAAGCATTTATTAGGTTTTAGTGGTCCCCAATAAAAGGCCAAAAGCAAATAAAGCTTACAGAATTTAGCTTCTTACAAGGCATGAGGGAAGTGGAAGTGGTGTCACTAAAAGAGGAAGCTCAAAGCAGTCAAAAGTGTCACATGACAATATGTCACTTGTAACTCCCAACTGCGTGAGGAGGGGGGGTGTAGGGGAGTAGACTACCAGACTAGGTGGTAGATTATAGTCCCAATCTCTCTAGGTATATTTAGAATGTGGTGATAATAACAATTTCAATAATAACTTTCTTTGTATAGCACTTTGGATTTTTCCACATATTATTTGATGCTCAGCACAGCTCTGTGAGGTGGGAAATATTATGTCTGTTTTAAAGATGAAGAACATGAGGCTCAAATAGTTTAATGATCTTTCTAGATAGATGCGCTCTGTAAGAGACACAGGTGGGATTGGACCCAGCTTTTCTAATTCCAGCTGAGTTCTCACCCCAATACACAATTATAGGACAGTAGCTCACGCTTGTGTAAGCAAAACAAGGAGTAATGTGTGGCTGTGGGACTATATAGTTGATTCAATGACATATTCATGTTTATTATCTGTTTAGCTTCACTAATGTCTTCTTGGTAGCAGTCCCCAAACCTTGAGTTTCTAAGAAATTCTTACTTCCCAAGTGTAATTCAACTACCTTTGGGACATACTGGCTCAATATTACCCCGTTGTTTTATTTTGCAATTCATTCCTAGGGGAAAAAAACCCACAAAAAAACTATACATTTATTGTTATTGTTTTATCTTGATACTGTTGTGGGAATGGTTTAATTATATCTGTCACTGACTTACATATCTTCCCTAGGTAGAAGATACAGTCGGGTTCTCTTTGAGGTGACTATTAAGTTTATAAATCCTTTTCAATTAATAATACAGTTTTTTTCCCCCTTCATGTATTTTCATATGCTAAATCCTTTAAACATCAGGTGTACATTAGTAATGGAAAAAAATAAAGTGGTGTATTGCCATTTGCACAGTTTAATTTGTTTGAATGGTTTGCTTTAAGAGCATGAAGTATTATAAGAAAAAAATGACCCTTACAAGTAAAAAGATGTTCAAAAGAAAGAAACTGAATAAAATTTCACAAAGAAAACAATATATACAAAAAAATCTATGCGGTAGATGTTCACTTCAGTATTGTCTATAACAGTGAAATGTCCATCCTCCATGTCCACCAAATGGTGAATTGATCGGTCATACATGGCAAAATCACATAGAATAAGATGCAAGTGTAAAAAGGGATTAATAGCATCCATATTGTATCAACACGCATGGATGTTATATAAGTAAGTTGTAGTAAAAATAGCAATTTTCACAAGAACATATCGACTGCTGAATTCTATAGTTTCAAAGGTATGTACAAAACAAATGTACAAACACAAAAAAATACACAAAATCATATATGTCTTTTTCATAGGTAGATATAAGTACACAAAGAAAGTTGTTTGCGGCTGATATATATTAAATACATAAAGTAACTGTTCATGGAATGTGGAATTGAAGGTAGAGGGATAAAGGGAGCACACAAAAACAGTCTGTATTTTAACGTATAATGATATTGTATCACTAATCGAGGTTTACACATGATTGAATCAATACACTCCTGTGTACATAATTTGCAGGCAATACTCAAAATCTAAAAATTGATAATTGATTTGTACCATAAGGCTGTGTCTATGTAATCATATCAATAACAGCTTGGATGACTATTAATATTTTCATCATCTTTTATTAATAAAATAAAAGAACTTAACCAGAATGTCATGAGCCATGGATGTATGGATCTCGGAAGAAAGGGTTAGAGTTACATGCTAATACTTTTTGCTTAACCCCCAAAAGGCTATGTTATTTGTTATGTCTGCAGTCCAATGACATAAATCCTGGCCCTTGGGCAAGTATTTCACAAAAAGTGTGTCCTACTAAGAAAATAGTGTCATTATATCCCACCCTGCATATACATATATGTATATTTGTAAGCATTTTGCTTGACTGCTTTTTTAAAGTTTCTGTTAGAAACCAAGAGTTTCTGGAAAATGGAAACTAAACTTATGTAAGATTTGTATTAAATGATTAACCAAAATAAATTACAATTATTGATAAAGGACAGCCTATTGCAAAAGTTACAAGTAGAAAATGCAAATTAATAAAATACTTTGACCCCCAAATGCAAAAATATAAGCGTTACAAGCTAAGCTGTACAAAAACGATAAGCTATTCGTATGTAGGACTGTAACAAATGGCATAATATAGTAAGCGCCCACAATTATCCACCAAAAAGTATTTAGAGGTATTCAAAGAATGTTGAAGACTATTGTCACTGAACAAGGGGATGAGGAAAATTAGGGGGTGGGGGGAGTCTTATAATAGAAGGTGTGTGTGAGATAGACCTTTATAAACGGGGCTTAAATCCATTGATTCATCTCTAACTCCAGTGGTCTGTATGTGGAAGTAGAAAAGGGTAAACAAGCAAAGACTCAGAAATTAGAATGGAGGCAAACTGAAAACAAAGAGGGTAGAAAGAAGGATGGAGAGAAGGGGGAAAGGAAGTAAGGGAGGCAGAAAGAAGAGAAAGGAGAGATGGGAGAGAGAGTAGTAAAATTTGAATGAGGTAGGGAAAGGAGCAAAATGGGTGACTTCTTAAACGTAACGTCTGAGGCACGGGCCGGTATGTATATGCCATACAGGAAGCAGGTGAAAATGCCAGAGGTCAAAGCTCAAGAAGTGAGGAGGAGTAATGGTGGAAAGCAAGAGACTGAATATTTTTAATCATACCTCTTTTCTTTGTCTCTTATGTCAGCATTTCATTGGCCATTAAACAACCCCTGTCCTAGACCAGAAACCTTGGCAATGGGCTGTTTGCTACACTTCGATAGGTGTAGGCAGAATCATTATATTATCAAGTTCCTGAAGTCCTTGACAAAGGCGATTTGTGATCCCAGAGAGGATCATAAGGAGAGGCGGTGTTGTTATCCTATGTAAAAGATACTCACTGCTAGATCCTTTGTGTGCTCCTAATGCACAATGAAGACTAGTTTTCTAAGGGGTAGATTCAGTTCACTGAGTTAGTAGGTCATTTTTCATTCTCCTCTCTGTAGTAAGGTTTGAAAAGGGTGCAGGGATGAGTATATGAGAGTGTATCGAAAGGGCTCAAAGAGAAAACCATGTCCAAGAATCATAAAATTTAAAATCTGGCAACAGTGAATTTAGTGTGTTAGAATTATTATCCTTCCTGATTTCAAAGTCCCTAAGGATGGAAAAAACAACAGTAAGGTGGATGCTTACAAATGTAAGAGTAGTGGAAGACAGTACAGTCCATTTATAAGGAAGGAACATAGTATAATAAATTGATGGCATGAATAGAAGTAATCAACATTTATATTTGTTAAAGCATTTTAGATATATTACGCATGTTATTTCCACTAAAGCACATCAAAGAGAAATCCAGGTAAGAAAATCATTGGGATTTGGATAAAATCACATCAAACATAGGAGATTAGCTTCACGACACTGGTCTTCTTGGTCAAAGCTGTGGTTTCCTTGTAACTTCACATTGCCTCTTAAGGAAATTTACTGAAAGAATACAGGTGGGAGATCAAGTTAGAGGTTTCTGCTATGTCACTGGACTGGTGGATTAGTAGAAGAGGCCTAAGGGTATATGATAGGACTGAGCTAGATGAAAGTGTGCCGTTGGAAATGGTAGGATTCGTGCCTGAGGCTATGGTACAGTAGACATCTGGAAACTGCACTGAGAATTAGACCAAGGAGGCAGTGTGGTACAGAAGGAGTGTGTCTAGGCAAGCACATTTCATTTTGTAAGTTTTACTCAGGCATTAACTTAACCTAAGCAAATGGGTGGGTATATTGCAAGAGTATTCCTGGGTTCTAATCATGTTCTTAGTGTGGCTGGGATAGATAATCAAGCTAGAATAATTAGCCTAGATATTGAAGAAACCTAAATATCCATACTAAGTGCCTTTAGTCCATCGGTAACATTCAGCAAACGTGTCAGGTAATGCTTTTGTCTGCCCAGGATTTCTGAGAATAAACTTTCTGAGTTTGAGGGCAAATTTTTCCCTTCCCTTCACCCTAGTAAAAAGGGTCAGAATGGGATATTTTGTCTCTCAGTAAACCTGATTTCCTGCACGTACACACACACACACACACACACACACACACACACACACACACACACACACACTCCCAGGTTTTTCTTTCAGGTTCTAACTAGGGTGGGAGAAGGGAAGGGATCCTAACTGTAGTCAGGTCCCTGCATACTTGGTCCCATTGAGCTGGCTCCATCACTGCCCTTCCAATGCCTTGATTAAAGGAACCAATAGTTCCTCCTATGTTTTGTTGAGCTTCTGTCACTTGTGATTAAAAATGTCCTAAAATAATGACCAAAGGATTTTCTTGATGGAATATGTCAATATAATTCAAAGTTAAATAATCTTTATTAATTAGCCATTGGATGTTAGTTTTCAGCTAGAAAACTAATTTACAAATTTGGCTTAAGTACAGGTGAAATGTATTTCAAATATTATTTCACCTACTTTGTCTTATGTATTGCCCATAAAAAAATAAGAAAAAGAAAATTCCTGCCACCCGAAGAAAATTAGTTTTCTTTCATCATAGAGAGGTGAGAGAAACAACTCATATTCTAAATTCCGCAAATTTTAACTACCCCTTTTCTCCTAAATTATCCCTGCATTTATTTCCTTTCTCATGAAATTACAAAAGGCAGCATAAAAAGAATGCATAATTTAAAATATAATAACACTATGGCACTGGTGAACGGGTAATATTTTCTTTTCAGATACTAGTGTCCTGGGAATCTTTTAAATAAGAAAAGCAATAATTGTGTCATAGACTGAAAAATCTATTAGTTTTACAAGACTGAAGTTAATAATGGGCAGGTGATTTGAGAATTAGGTGGGGGGTATTTAGTCGTTGCTTGTTTTTTGTAATTATCCACTGCTTTGTTAAACTCAGCAAGGCAGTTCACCTTTGAATGAACTCCTCTCTTTCATCCTCAGAGACCAGACATTTAGGAAAACTGGGAACAAGGGTCCCCTTAGTCAAGTCATGGCAGCTCTGGGTGGAATGCCTGATTACTGGATAATTGTACAACTCTAGTATAGCACAGCACAATTAATCACTATGACCTTCAAGACGAGGAAGAATCTGAAACTTTTAGCTGAGTATGGGGTATGTTCTTTCATTTAGACTGATTTTTTAAAAAATCACTTTGCTATTCTGTTAGCTGTGGAAGTTAACAAAAATGTGCATCATTTTCATCTATTTTAGAATATAAATGACAGGAAATGGAATATTCAGAAAGGAAAGGCAAGGGCAATAGCTTCAAATACCTTAAACTAAATGATCTAATATGTCAAGAATTGACTATTATGGTTGAAATTGTCTTTCATTTTTCTCTCATTTTCTTTCCTGGTTTATACCTTTTCTCCTATCTGCATAAAATAGGATGAATGTCTAAATATAGCATTTGCTCTGTTCTGATTTTGCATGTCCTACTGATTTCAGGTGAGCTGATCCATTGCCCACATTTCTACAAGTATGCCACAGATCCTGTGCCTAAACACAACCTTGCAGTAGATTTGGCTGAGCAATGCAGGATAATAAAAGTAATGAGGCCATTGAAATCCCTTTAGTTTTGTGCTGATGCCTGGAAACTGTCATTTGTTTTGTAGTGCCTTTAATTGAGAAGTTTTTTTGTTGTTGTTGTTGTTTGTTTTTTAAATTCCACACAGTAATTGGAACTACAATTTTCTCTCTCTCTCTCTCTGTCTCTCTCTCACACACACACACGCACACACACACACACAAAAAAAAAAAAAAAGAAGAAGAAGAAAAACAATAAAGCTGTGTATCTTGTTTCTTGATCCTTAACAAGCCTTGATAGTTTGTGATTTATATAAAATTTTATTTCTATCCATTTAGGTACTATTGTCACAAACAAACTTAAAAGTCTTCTTTAGTACAGCCAAAGAAAAGATAAAGTCCAGTTCTTGTGACATTTATATACAGCAAGATTGGGAACTCAGTGATGTTTGTTTCCTCCGTGCAGTGCATAACACAGACTCACTAAATAGACTCACTAAATATAGGTGAATAATAAAAGTGCGTCATTAATAATTAATAGGATTGTAACAAAACACAGTATCAGCATAATCCTCTATGACATTGATGAGTACACATTGCCACTTTAAGTAATGGCATCAAAAGCAGTGGTGCTCCCTGATATGGATTTGCCATAGTAAATGAGTTTGTGTTACTGTATATATTTTGTTCTACATACTAGTTATCAGTAATCATCTGCATGCCTCTCAAAGGGCAGCACAAGCAGGAAAAGAATAATTGCCACTCTTCATGAAGCCAGCTTATTGATGAGGTGGACACAAGTAATATTTTTAGCCTGCTGGCTGTCCATCTGTAAGCAGTTTCCTGGAGCTGTCACTTCTCCTTCCTCTGGAAACTGTTATGGCTTTGTCTGCCCAAGAAAAATAATGAGATCCATCTAGCAAGAAAAACAAAACAAAACAATAAACCCTATACCTTCCCATTAATTTGTTTTTAACCTATGTTTACTACATGCGTTGTTAACTATCCATCATTTATATACATATATAGAAGTGCATTTTTCAAAAGGTTGAATCCATTAACCCTTTTGCTAACTAATCTATAGGTACCCTTCCAGCTAAATCAGGGACTTGTAAAAAATCAATCCTTTCAGAGAGCTCATAAACACTCACTCTCTTTCCCTCATATGTCCAATGTTGATAAATCTGCAAGCTTAATATAAACCAAACAGGTTGTTCTCATTCATCCCTCCAAACTAAGTGCATGTTTCTCCTTAAATGCCTCTTTGATTTTAATGCCACTCTAACATTTTAAGAAATCGGTATGGCATGAGTGACTTAACTTGATATCACAGCTTTAACTTGATATATATTTTTATTATTTAACAACAATTTAGTGGAAAATGGTAGAATATATCAACAATAAAATGGCACCTTTTTTCTCCTCTCTTAAAGAGTATATGTGTTTCCAAGTAAAAGACGCACACACAAAAAATGACTCAGGCAGTAATTTGTTCATAGGGTTATGCTGACATTTATAAACTATCTGAGCTTTATTGCAGCCTTGTTGCTGGCAAGAAGCTTCAACAGTGAAAGTGGTCCTGGAATTAAGTACCTTCCTCTTTTTTATCCATCTGTACTATCAAAATAGACAGCCACCATTAAATAAACTCTTGTCAAGTGCTTTAAAACCATAATGGATTGTGGCAGAGAATACTGAAAGCCCCCAATTTAAAAACAACTTAAAATATAGAACTCATAATTCTCAACATGGTGGTAAAAGTCCCAGTTTAATGCACTAGGACTAGCGTATCATACATGCATATTTAAGAATATGGAGTAATGTATCTGGATCTCATTTAACTCGATACCATTTCATTGTAGTTATGAGGAAAGTGAGAGATGGAATTAGGAATTTGTTCACAAGACAACCGCAAAGAAAACAACTATTATCATATGGGTCATTAAAAGAGAAAAACAGTGAAAGTAGACAATAGGTACATTTCTACCTAGAAAACTAGTGTTTAGGGAGAAAACACATTTAATTTGAAGAATATGAAGGGAATAATTATATTTACAAATATTTAGTGATCATATAGGTTTAAAGCACTGGTTCTTTATTCTGTGCAGGCTGATTTTGGGTTTGTTTGTTTCTCGTCCTAGGTATGTACCTGGGTTATTATAATTTTGCTAGAGGATGAGAAATGGGGGCATGAAAAAGAAAACAAGAGAGAGTAATGAAGAAAGAAAGAGAGCCTAAAAATAAATATGCAAGAATTAGGCATTCTTCTTTCTCATCTTTTTTTTCTATCAGAAGGGTGAGAATGAAAGTGTATTGTGATATACTTAGCAATGTCGTTACGAATGTGGTCTCTACACCTACACTTTCTGCCGCGTGTTAGTGTGGACACCTTGGGTGAGTTCCTTGGACTTGCCTCTGTTTGTGCCTCTGTTTCTTCAATGCAAAGCACGTGTGATACCAGTATTTACCTCATAGGCTTGTTGTGAGGATCTCCTGGCACACAGTATGCCCTCAACAAATACTAATTACTATAAGGGTCATCATCTAATCTATCATCTTCCTGGGAGATCAGCAAACTACAACCCATGGCCCAGATCAAGCCACCTGTTTTTGTATGTCATGAGCTAAGAATGATTTTTATGTTTCTAAATGATTGGAAAAAATCAAGAGTAATATTTTGTGACACATTAAAATTTTATGAACCTCAATTTTGGTATCCATAAATAAAGTTGTACTGGAACACCGCCACACTCGTTAGTTTACATATTGTTAGTGACTACTTTGTGCTAAGTGACAGAGTTTAGTTGTTGTCCAACCGGCAAAGCCTGAAATACTTGCTCTCTGGCCCTTTCTAGAAAAAGTTTGGCTATTCTGGTCTAAACCAGGACATACTTGAGAGTGAATGAGGGTACTATTGATAATAACTTGGGACAACGAAAGGGCATAAACTGAGACGATCCTGAGGAAGCCAGGAAGTACTGCCACCTTCAATAAATTTATTATACACAATAAGAAATATATTAGAATTGTGGGTGGTGAAAAAAAAGTTGATGAAAAGAGGTAGCATTTTATGTAATGATTGCAACTAGGGTCGTCTACGTTAAAGTGTAAAACTTACTGTCGCTCTCCTTGCATCAAATCCACCAGCCATTCTGAGTGCTAGTAGAATAAATTCCAAACTCATTCTATACAAGGCTTTATGTAATCCAGCCCCTACCTACTTGGACACCTTCTCCAGTAGCTTCCTCTTTCGCCCACTGTGCTCTCATTATATTCACTTTTCTGTCAAGCTAGTCACTATCTTATGGCCTTTGCTAGAAAGGAATCAAAACAATAATATTTTGATTATTATTGTATCTCTGGCCTGAAGGAATGTTCTTTCCCTGACATTTGAAAGTCGAGCCCTCCACCCTATTTAACCCTATCTAGCCTAACATCATCCTTCATTCCATTATTCTATATTAGCTCGTCAAAATGGCCACTGTCAGAGACCTAGAACATACACTTTACAAGAGCAGGGATTTTTTCCTATCTTCCTGGTCTTTGTAGATCGCTCCAGTGCCCACCACAGTTCCTGGTAACGAGTGGATGCTCAGTCTCTGTGGATGCATCCTCTTTCCTGTTGCATTGTCGCCACTCCTTCTGTGATGAGCAAGTAAGTACCAGTTCCACCTGCTGTTCTTCTCATCCTGCCCTTCCAACAGGTTTTGGCTCTAGATGGGTCGTCTGGCATTTCTGGTCTGGATGGACCCTCTGGGTACAGAAAATCTCTTTGATTGCTTTGTCCTTCCATGTTAATATTTTGGTGTGTTATCTGAGCTTAAGTATGCATCGATTTTAGCAGCTCTTTTCTATCACGGTGCTTCCAGAGCCAGGACTCATGAATTCATCACTTACAACCCTCACAGAGTGAAGAGGAATACAGCAACTTGCAAAACAAATAGATTCTTTTGAGTTTATGCTACATTGTTTTCACTTTTTTGGTCTATAAGAGATTCCAATGTTAAGGTATAGACTACTTGTGGGCAGAGGCCATAACTTTTAAACTGTATTTCTTTGTACCCAGCACAGCACTGGAGCTGACAGGGACAATGCTCTAGAAATATATGTGCATGAAGAGTATAGTTCATTCTCTATTTATTACTCTCTGAGCTGATGGAATAAGCGTCAGGAAAAACAATCGTAATAGTGGATAATATTAAAATCTTGGCTTTCAGAGACATCTTTTGACTCTGCCAACCCCAGCCCGTGTGCCTAGGTTTCTCTTATGTACATTTTTTGTTAGTTTGGTGATGGATTTGTACTCTCAGAGTTAATGGAAACCAGCCTTACATGACATGAGCCTCTGGGCAGTTGTTATCAAGTAACTATGAAGCTTGAGAAAAGAGGGGGAAATAAAAACTTTCTTGTTTGTTGGTTCCCAAGGGCCCCAGGTATACGGAAGGGAGGGATAACACAAAGAAAGGCAAGCGGTTCCAGATTGCTAAGTATCAGGTTTAACAAACAAGGGAACTTACTTATGAGGCTTGTTTTGGGCAGTCCCAAGACAAGTAGATCTCCATCGCCGCCCACCAGAATCTTAAATGGTTATATAGAGGCCTTACCTCGGTTCAGTCATGTATATTGTCCAATTGGTCTCAACAACACCTTACTCTCAAGGTTGCCTCCTTGGAATAGCTCCTAGTGTGGGAATGGTGGGTGGAATGAGGAATGTAAATTCCAAAGACGGAGGAGGGTGAGGAGCCTCTGATCGACTGGGCCCAGCTCCTCTCCATGTGATCCTCCCTCCAAATTGAGGCTGCTACATAAAAGAGCAGAGAGAAGTACAGGTTGGAAGAGTGAAGTCTCCTCTAACTCTTGCAGTGGCCGAGGAAAGCCAGCGGTCAGTTTTCTTCATGTTTAAAAATGCACCTAACTTTAAGTGCTTCCAAAAGAGAACCGTACACCACTCATGAGAATGTCAGCTGCATAAGAGAAAGTATGTCTGTCTGATGTAACATATCATTTTCTATAAATCCAGTGCCTAGAATAGTAGGGAATCAATAAATATTTTTGCATGAAAGAATGACTTCCACCCTTGCTTCTTTTCTTAATCACCCAGTAAAGTTTAGCAGACTAGGGAAAAAGTAAAATTTCATCTTCAATGTTTAATTATAAATCTCTTCAGAGTTTAAAAATTATGAAACTTAACAAAAAAAGAATTAGAAAATATGCGATACGAGGTTCTCTCTGGAATGTTGTCAAACGCTTTGGCATGAAAATATTCGCCCACTAAAAACAAAATATCATCCAGCAATGGAAAAATACCACAATACAAAAAAAAAAAAAAAAGCATTGCTATAATGATTAATGAAAATGTTGCTTTTTCTTGTAAGTACATGCAGTTAGGAGAAAGCTTTCAGCATATATATATATATATATATATATATATATATATATATATATATATATACAGGTTGAAAATAAAATTTCATGTGATTTGATCAAAGAGCTCCAACCTTTGAAAGACACTAAATAATACAGTATTTGTGAAATTGCTTTAAATATTTATTGCTCTGATTGGCTAAGATTACTCACAGATTGCTGCACATTTTAGGTATTGAAAAAACAAGTCTGAATAACACATAGAGATGACAAGTAGGAATCCAACACCATTTTTTATACTAAGAGATGGGGGGAGATATTCTCCATAATAATGACATTCTCATAGGTGTTTATAATGTTTTTCATTAACCTAGCTATTTTATGGGTAGAAGCGAGGTATTTTTTCAAAACTTTATCAAAATGCCTTTAATCTTTCTCTCTTTTCTCCTTTTGTCAAAGATTAGATAAATGCATGTGATTCTATAGTGGGGATTCCATTAACTGAGATGTAATTTAAATGATGAAAACCTTCTTACACTATTAGTGTCTTTTATGAAAAGGCAAGCAGGCTTGTATTCAAAGAAAGAAATGGAGATTTGTTCAATTATTCCTTTCCTTCCTACTCCTTGGATCCTTTCAGGTTTTACTAGTTTTGTTTTTTTTTTCTTTTTTTTTTCTTTTTTTTAAGGTGATTTAAATACTGGGGAGATGCACTATTCCTAAGCATTATCTACAAGCTATTCATATTGCTCACACTACTTAGCAACCTTAGATAATAAGAGCTATTGCCAAAAAAAAAAAATTATTATAAAAATTTCAGAAGTGAGTTCACAAACACAAAAATATCAAAAATTGTTTTGAGACTTTTTACAAATAATACTCATTCAGTTAAAAAATTTGGAAATGATGTCTGTAATTAATCTCAGTCTTTCAAAAAATGTTCTTTATTGATTTATCAGGATTAAGCTGAGTTAGGTGGGGCTAGAGACAAGAGAGTAGAGAAAATAACAAAGTATCACTCTATGTGTGTTTTAACATAAACAGTTTAGGAACTGGAATACCTTTTTGTTGAAGGAAACAGTCATACTTATTCTACCAACCAAATGAAACCATCATTATAATTTTAAAACAGTCCTTTCCAATCTGTTACCCAAAGTAGCTTTGTCCATCATAGTGATATTGAAAAATAAAGAAAAATATAAACATGCATGTGAAATTTGCTAAGCTATTATTTTTTATTTTCATTTAAGATTATGGCCTAAATTGTTTTCCCTATTTCACTCTGATTTTAAGATAAAGGCTTTAAAATCAAGATTACGGTCACTATCAGTTTTAGTGTATCTTTCCAACGAGGGAACTGCTATCTATCATTATGTAATCCTAGTGTAGGGCATTTCCTTTTCCCCACATTTTACTACTATTATAAATATCGTGAAAATAAATAGCTTTATGTTTGTACATATGTGTGTTTCTCAAAAATTTTGTGTATTTCCCTTAGCATAGAGAGAGTTCTAGAAATGGAAAATTATTAATGACCCATTCTACGGGTTTTGAAACGTAATTCCTATTTATATTCCAAAATAATTTTTGTCATCAGCAGTGGATAGTTGACACTTTCTACGTTCTTGGGTGCCAGGCACTCTTATGAATAAACTTTCACCTGAATTAACATATTTAATTCTCACAACAGTCCTTAAGATATGTAGTATTATTGCTCTTATTATACAAAAAGAAATTGAAGAATTAACTGTGAAAGAATTGTATCCGAGATGTTAGTTAACTTGCCCAAGGATGCACAGTTAATAACTGGTACTAAGAGTACCAGTTTCCATATCTTCCTTACTATTAGACAAAATATATTACAATTTGTTTTTGCTAAGGTAATAGGCAAAATGATAGCTTTATGTTGTTTAACTATCATTTATTTGATTAGTGGCAACTATATTTCTTTGTTTCTTTTCTTCAAGTTCTTTTTCACTACTGGGTTAGTAACTTATCTCACAGGATTGTTGTGGGGAATAAAATTAACACATGTGAAGGACTGCCAGTACCAAGCATGGTCATAGCTATTCAGTGTATGGTGGCTTTAAAGGTTATTTTTAGCTAGCAATTGAGAGAGTACAGACAGAAATCCAGAACCATGTATGTAGTTCATTGTTTCATCTCTTATACCATTGTTTGTTGGTGTGTGTGTGTGTGTGTGTGTGTGTGTGTTTAAGAGGAACTCAATCTTTAGTATATTTATTTTGTACATAATTGTTCCTGAAAGTAAGATGAACTCACATATAGCTAAATGTAATTTCTGGAGTGGAATAGAGTTTTGTAAACATTTTTGATATCTCATCTATGGCATTTAAATATATTTTAGCACACACTACAAATACATGTGTAGTTATTTATACTGTACTAACATATTATGTCCTCATAAAACATAAAAATTGACTTATAAAGATTATGTATGAAATGTATAGAATTATATATGTGAAATAATATTTTAAATAATCATTTTATCTTACAAATGTTATAAAATATTTGTTTTTTGCTAAAAGTTATAAATATGTTTTATAAGAGCTATATCAGATGTATTATAATTTTTACCTTTTATTCCGGCAGACAAGGAACTCCTACCAGCTCTGTTTCTTTTTTATTATTTGCTTTCACTCATTTTAATGATATTTTTGATCTGTGGGATTCTTTGCAGAAATATTTTAGGCCATTTTTGAGCATAGAGTTAGTCAAAACTAGATAATGAAATCTCTAAATCCATTTCTCTCAGCATCAATAAACTGAAAGGTGTCAAAATATTCTGGACTTCAAGAAATTTACTCTTCTCTCAAGATATCTCTAGGAGGAGACATTTGGCATCTGAAGCAGATGTGAATGCTAATTTAGATAAAATATTTTAGATATAAATAAATATCATTAAGTGGTACCGTGGGAGACCATGGGAGAAATGTGTAGTGTTTAAATGCATGTGGTTTAACAACGTATAGTTATACCTTATTCCATGAGTTTGAACACATGAGCTTCCATATATATATGGTTGGGTGGCAGAATCCTTTGAATGGTCTGTGAGCCCAGGGTGGGTGGTGCTGCGTGCTTTAAATGAGGTTAAGAAGATGTCTGTAAATTGTAATCTTGGCACACTGCAGTGGAAAGATGGTTATACAGACAATGGAAGGGCTGGAGACCTCTGTCACCTAGTAGTCCTTGGACATTTCACAGACCTGTGTTTCAGTCCGATCTCTGCCATTTACCAGATGTAGTATTACCTTGGCAGGCATTAAGCCTCAGTTTCAAATATGCAAAAATGAGGGTACTTTCTCATGGGGCTGCAAGAAAATATTAAGTACTATAAATAGATTGTTTAGAGTAGTTTCTAGTGCATAGTAAGTGCTCAGCCCTGGTTGTTGCTGGAAGCAGCATAGCCTGAGCCAGACTGCCTGGGTTCATCCCCACTTCACAAAGAATACTTGTGAACCTTGAGCATTGCACTTAACTGCTCTGTGCTTCATTTCCCTTACCAGTAAAATGGCAATAATAATGACACCTACTTTACCAGGTTGTTACGAAGGTAAAATTCAACAAGTTATTATAATTAAGAGTGCTTAGAAGTGACTGCCGTTCACTTCGTAAACACTAAATGTTTGCTGTTAGTATTATCATTGTTTCAAGTATTAGTCACTAGGACCTTGAAACAGCTTCCGATGGTAACAGCCTAGGAAGAAAAGCACTGTCTTTTGTCGGGTTTATCATATTGTCTTCTCCTCAATCTCTCCCCCTCCCTTACCCTCTCCCATAACATAGGATGGTATTCAAGATGTTGTCCCTAGAGTTTGATTGTTCATATTCAATTATCTTCTTGCTTTTGACAAATTAGCTATCTCTGGGCTTTCATATGGAGGTTTGTTCAGATCGTCATGTTTAGTAGTCCCTGGTCCTGAGTGAGTTGTTCTTTTCAATGACAAGAAAAGTGAGACAGTTTTGGAAAGTGAACCATGGAAATCCCCCAGACCGACTTTTCTGTGTTCTTATTTTCTGTCTTTCCATAAGCACTTTTACTCACAATCCTACACAAGATACAACCTTTAATTATTTCTACAAAAGGGGAGATCCTCACAGTATTCCCTTTAACTTAATCTTTTACTCCACCTGTTTGTTTTTTTCTTATCTTCATCTCTCCTCTACATTCTTATCAAGCGAACACACATGCAGACACACACACGTGACACTCAGAAACTGAAAAGGTTCAGTCACTTCCACTTGATTCACTGAGATTACAAGCTAACTCAGCGCCTTCCCACATCTAGCGTGCATGGACCCCAGCTCCCCCGACCCTGGCCTACTAATTGCTAAGCCTGAATCTTCTGTCTTACTCAGATCCCATGTTGTCCACTGTTGCAAATGTATTCATTTGAGATTCACACACTTTCAAATTCCTAAATTTCAAGTGCATAACTTAAAACAGTTTCATAATTTCCATTAATATAATCAAGTAAATGTGTATCTATCTATATGTGTGTATATGTACATACATGAACACATATCTGTATATAGCATGTAATTGCATATATGTGACTTTCAATCATGTGTGAAAGCAAGAGTATGAGTGAATGTCTAGATGTGAAGGATACAGTGTAAGAAGTGAGGAAAACATTACTCGAGTTTCATATGACTAACTGTACGATTAGCACCCTGCACCATTTCAATTTTTTAATGGCCTCCACCAGGTCTTAATACCTCGGAGTATGAAATATTTTTCCCATTGAGAACTGTGTGTGACCTCTTTGTCCCTGTCACTTTATTAGAATGTTATTTTTGTCTGAGTTACAGGTATATTTGGGACCTACAGATAATTATTTTTATCTGTCTGTATCCTGAGTCATCTTACCTATGTGGCACCTATTTTTCCCTCCTCTGCCATCTGCTGATGGCATCCCCCCTCCTGGTTTGGCTGTGGCTCCTGATGGCACTGGCAGGAGCAGGCATAGCTTTGGCTAATTAATGATTCGGCAGAGCAGTAAAGTGTAGGTACTTGCCTAGACTGCATTTCTAGCAGGTGCTATAGATTTATGAGAAAAGAGTAATGGATCTTGATTGATAGCTCATATATGCATATGCACATTAGAATTAGGATTGAGTATTTATGAATAACATAGTGATGACCTCAGCAATACCGTGTTTCCCCGAAAATAAGACCGGGTCTTAAATTAAGGTTTGCTCGAAAAGACACATTAGGGCTTATTTTCAGGGGATGTCATCCTGAAAAATCATGCTAGGGTTTATTTTCGGGGAAACATGGTGATAGGACTAAGACCATTATACATTTGAGAAATAGAAACAGCAGAGCATAATTTTAAAAATAAAATTACAACATGTGATTTAGCCATACGTGTTTATATGAAAAAAAGAAAACTTGTTATTTAGAGTGGGTTTTCTTTTGCTTCTGTAACCACTTTAATAAGGGAAAGCATATAATCCTTTGAGTGCAGAGCACATTGTAAGGTCCTATCTCAAAACACACTGATGCAACTTGAAAGTGTATGTCAACTGTGCTGCATTTTGTTTGTGTTAAAAGCACCAAATGCTCAAACTCCCAGCTTGAAAATATCTTAAATGCAATATGCCCTTTATTTGTCAATCTAAATCATCTTCCTTAGGCCAGAAGAGAATATCCTCTACTTGGCTGATCTATGAAATGTGATAGAGGCATCTTATAATGGGCACTTTCCATGAGTATCATATGGCAGATTTCTCCCTATGTTTTTAATCAGTTTTCTTGTCAGCTATTCCACTCCTTTCAGCCTCTTCCAAGTTCTTCTCTCTGGTGTCTATGGCAGACCAACAAAGCAGGTTGGACTTTAGTGTGACAGCTGGGCATTCTTCCGAGAACAGACCCAGCATGGATAATATTATTTCTGAATCACATATCTCTCATGCCGAACCTTCTCTAAAGAAAACATTGGTGTGAGAAGATGATATCTGGCCATTTTGTGAAGACCACCTAAGTCTGTCTATATTTATGTCTTCTTTTGTTCCTTCCCTTCCTTTTCACTCCACAGTCTTTCCTTTTTCAACCCCAGTCTGCAATGAAAACCTCTAATTCTCACTTGTACTTTACTTGGATGTACTTATTATAGCAACAGAACAAATGCTAGAAATAGAAGTCTGAGGATGAGATACCTAATTACTGAATTACAATGAGAATCTCTAAAATGAAACAGAACATAAAAACACTTTGTACTGAACTGTACTTGTTGGATACTTCCCGAAGTGAGGCTTTCATGTGGTTGTTATTCAATAACAAAGCCTTACATTATTATTCTCAATTTCTCTGTGTGGTACAGTGGGAAAGCATGGACTCTTGATTTTAAATTATCATTCTGCTACTAAGTAGCTACATTTCTTCTTCCTTTTGACATGTAACTTCATATTAGTTTAAGACATACAACGTAATGTTTTGATGTATGTACTATATATTGCAAAATTATCACCACAATAAGTTTAGCTAACATTTGTCACTTTGCGTAGTTACAGTGTTTTCCTTGTGATGAGAACTTAAGATCTACTCTTAGCAATTTCCACTTATACAATACAGTATTGTTAACTATAGCACCATGGTGTATTCTACACCCCCAGAACTTATTTACAACTGAAAGCTTATACGTCTTGACCACCTTCACTCATTTCCCCCACCTTCCACCCCCCCACCTCTGGCAACCATCAGTGTGTTCTGTTTGTGTGAGTTTGTTTTTTTTTTAGGTTCCACATATGAGTTAATGTAATATTTGTCTTTCTCTGTCTGACTTATGTCACTTATCATAATGCCTGGAAGTTTCATCCACGTTGTCACAAATGGCAAGATTTCCTTTTATATTGCTGCATAGTATTTCATTGTCTGTATCCCATTTTCTTTATCCATTTATCCATCGGTGGGCACTTAAGTAGTTTCCATGTCTTGGCTATCACAAATAATGCTACAGTGAACATGGGTGCACATATCTCTTTGAAACCGTGATTTCATTTCCTTCAGATATATACACAAAAGTGGAATTGCTGGGTCATATGGTAATTATATTTTTTAATTTGTTGAGGAAACTCTGTACTGTTTTCCATATGAATTTCTTCCTGAAGATTTAAACTTCGCACTTGTAGTGCAGCATAATGATAATGATATCTACCTGACAGCACTAGTATGTAGATTAAATTAAATCAATCCTCTTATCCAGATATTCATTGGCACCTATTCTGTGGCAGGCGGATAAGTCCCAGAGGCAACAATCAGTAACAAAACAAAGTCTCATTGGGGTTATGTAAAGAGAAAACAATAGCAGTGTGTGCCACATACTATTTTAAAATCTTTATGCATACCAACTTACGCAATCTGTAATAGAATTTTATGAAATGGGAACTATTGTTATTATTATTTCTTCGGTGGGAAAACTGAGTCATATGGAGTTTTAGTGACTTAAGGGTATGTAGTTAGTAAGTGAGTGGAAGATTGAAGATACAACCATAAACAGTGTGGCTCTATCACCCACTATTAACACTAGTAATAATAATTATACTAGAACAAAATGAATGAGAAAGTCAGACAAATACAGTTTCTTACAATAGCACTTGAGTTAAGGATTATGATGCAATTTACAAGATACATAGTATGTATTTAATAAACATTTTTCTCTTTTCCTGATTTTTGATAGCTTGAGTTTGAAATTACATGCAACATTTGGTATGCCAGTGAAACTTAGACTTAAATTAGCCAACTCTGTCTCAGCCAGTGATTGTAAAAGACTATGTGTAAGCTTGGCTTTCAATCATTTCATCATACTGGTGGTTGTATTATACATTTCAATAGTGTATGCCAGGCATGTGCATGTTCCATTTTTGCTTGTTCCTTTTTGGGGGAGTGGTTATGGGGGCATCGGAGAGCCTAGTTGTGGCTAGCAGGGCCGTTAGTTTGTAGATATGGGCAGCATTAAAGTATATTTTTTAGCCTGAAGAAAAACAAGTTTTCTTGCCCACTGAGTTTTTGAACTTATTTTGAAGAATAACTTAATCATAAATTTGAGAGAAGGTGACCAACATAATCAAGCCATTTAGAATTGTTTACCAAGCAGCAACTTTGTTGGCCATCCAGGGGGAAAGAAAGGGAAGCATTTCATGAGAAAGGACCTTCTGAGAGATGGGCAATGGAGGGTGGGCACTCAAACCCATGCCATTTGGTATGTCCCCTGGGCCTGGGTGAGATGAGCCAACATGGAATACCACCGAGTGGGATCACTAATAGGTTAGTCTTGCTTTGCTATTCCAGTGACTCCTAAAAATTATATTCGCTCCTGTCAGCAGGGACCGTGACTTTGTTTTCCTGTTTCCTTTTAAACTTCTGATACCTGGGTTTTTTTATTCACATTTGGGAATCTGCATATATAGAAGGCCAACTTAAGTTATCTGTGTGTTTTTTTGACTGCACAGGCGGTCAGCGTCCCTGAGTCCATGTTCTCAGGGGTCAACACTACATTTTAAAAATATTCTTGGCTATCTGTGTCTTACATTTCAGTAATTCCGAGAAACCATTCTGCAAACACAGTTGACCACCACTTCATCTGTCTCTATGTCACTGTATGTAGAATTTCATCGTTATCACTCAGGTTCTGTTAAGTTTTATTACCGCTTTTCAGTGTTTTCCCTTATAAATTGTTCACAGTCAACTCAATTCCACAGAGCAATGACCTAACAAAATGTTCACACGTGAACGTATCTCCATTAGAACGGTTGGCTTCAGGAGAATTTTGAATGAGAGGCTGTGATACTGTCTGCCTCAGTGACCAGATTCATCTACTTAGGGCAGCTGGCTGGTTAGTCTGGCTGCTGCAATCACTCCCCTCAAGAGTATGCAAAATAAACCTGGATTTAAGTCATTCAGGAAAGCCTCCCCACTCTGTTTTTATAACTTGGTGTGAATTTTCTATTGCATGCTCCCAAGGAGCCTGGGGCGGGGCTGGAGGGGGCTCCTCTAGCACAGAAGCAGCTCCTCACATCTAGACTGGGTCTGTGGCTTGCTCGGTCCCAGCTTTTCTGTGGAGATACGGCTCACAGGTGGGTGGATGGCTAAGAGCCAGGCATGGAGGTAGCATGCTGCTGTTTTTACTCTCTGAGCCCTGCTCACAGATGCCACCTGCCTCAACCAAGAGCATCCCTGCTGGCTGTGGTAGCTCAGCAGCCAGCCAGGCAGTATCCGTCCGCTCTGGCATTCATAGAAAATTCCGAATGGTCTCCTGTGAAGCTGACCTCCAATTCCATGCCAGGATAATCTGTGACCATTTGCGGTTATATCTGTCATTTATGACATTTTTCTACTTCCTCGTAAACGTCCTGGTATAAAATGGCATTGAGTCCTGGAGTAGGAAACAGGGAGCAATCATTGACCTATTATTTTAACCTAGCAAATCAGTATTTACTTACATTTTACCTTTGGTCGTACCACTGTCAGCACTTGTATTTCCTATGAGGCTAAAAGCCTATATCTCATTCATATCTTCTTACCTATAATAGCTATAAAGCTCACTAGTTTCCTGCAGCCAGGCCACTTGTGAGCTTTGGTCCTATGGATAGCATACACATTTTGGATAACAAATGAACTTGTTTTTGCCCAGAGTGTGACTTCCAGGCCATCCTCCCTTTCTAATTTTCCCAACCTGATGTCTCTATTCTGGCTATGCTCAGCTTCTGACCATGACCTGGAGATTGTGTATAATCCTTTATAGAATGCATTGACTTCTAACCTGCCCGAAACTCCTTGAACTTGTTTTTACTCCTGCTTTTTATTCCTCAAACCTAGATGTGTGTCTTCATTCTGTATCTGAGTGTGCTTCGATAGAAACATCACCACAGCAATGGATTAATCTTCCTCCGATGCTTCACCCTAGCCTGCTGTTAGATGTACTAAGAATCGTTGGCACTTATCTCATGGTTTCCTTTCCTGAGTGGCAATCCTGGAGTGGATTACAACTAGACAGGGTCCTCAAACCAGGTTGCTGACGTTTGCCTCTTAGGCTTCGAAGCCCAGTCTGGATATAGCACACCTATGTTCAGACACAAATGAATGACTCCCGTGGCCTATAGGAAAATTAATATTCCTGTAGCATTCTTCAATGTGGCCATTACCTTCCTTCCCATCCCATTTCTTCCCTCCATCTGCCCCTTTAGGCCACCCACAATGGCAATACACACTTCTAGGCCCTTCTCTTTGTTCCCACCATTCTTTTTACCTGAATGGCAAAGATTCACTCTATAAAAATGTCAATAATCTTTAGATTTTTCAAGAAATATTCCAAAATTTACCTTACTATGACTCCTGTTGTTATATTCACCAGAATCTACCATTATTCACTTGTTTTTCACTGGTTCCTGGTTTCATGGAACAGATATTCTCACCCTACCTCGACTCCCCATTAAGTTGTCATTTACTTAAGGACTGGGACAATATCTACATCATTTTTAGTCCATCTGTACTGATGGTGTTAAGTCGTTTTCCCCAGGAAACATACTCTGAAGTAGAGATTTGCTTGCAGGTAAATTATTGGCTGGCCCTCTTGGAAACAGCACTAGTGAGGGAGTGAGGAAAGCAGAATTGAGCAGAGAGAGAAGGTGAACAGTGATGACATTTCAGCCGTGGTTTGAGCAATCCCAGAAGGAGCTCTAGAGCTTGGATGATACTGCATTTCCCCTGAATTCAGGGGAGGAGACTGGGCTTTTCTACCCCCGTATGGGCCAGTCATTCGAGGCAGCAGGCATCCAGGAAAGGATTGTAACGTTGGGGAGAGCAACTCCCTTTTGACCAGGCAGTTCCTAAGAGTAACTCAGCTCTTCACTGTCAGCAGCCAACAGTCTCCGCAGCAGCTGGAGGGATGAGTGTTTCAGTCCTGAAGAGGGGCTGGCACAGCACACCACACACACACTGCACTACACCACAGACTTTGACAGCGCCAGTCTCAGTGGACATGACCACACTGTATTGAGAGTGATTCATAAATGGCCTACCACTGCAAGGCTTTATGAAGTGAACTTCATGTACACAAGTTTGGCTGTGACCTATAGAGGTCACAAAAGACCTCATGTTGCTCTGCCTTTTCCTCTCTCAGCTATTTTCCCATGGGAAATAATCTGTGATTCTTAATGTAATAATAACAGTTTCTTATTCTAACTTATGTCCAAAATCATGTACGTGTATTTACAGGAAAAGTGATACTTATGTCTTTCCAGTGTATGTTTTGATGTTTGCAATGGCTATTCTGTCTGCTGGGTATCTCTCCAGTTTGATATCTGATGTCTGATGAAACATGCCCCTGGCACTACGGTCCCACACCCCACCCATCCAGAGGAGGATCTAGATTGTATGGAACTAAAAGACTGGATGATTTGGGGTTCTTCTTTAAGAAAATGCATTCAAAACTGTTTTACTTTTGAATATCTCATAAAACATATTGTGTTGGGGGTCTCCAAAAACACCCCAATTTGATATTACACTAGGAAGACTCAGAATAGTTAATTAACATCATTTAATTGTACTCACAGCTTCATAGCTATGATTTATTATGGTGAAAGGATACAAGGCAAAATCAAGGGAAAAGGTTCACTGGGCAAAGTTCAGGGGAAACGAGGTACAAACTTGCAATAGTCCTCTCCCAGTGGACATGCTCAATTCTTCAAGCAACGGATTGTGACAAGTGTAAAATGTTGCCCACCAGAAAAGCTCCTTAGAGACTCAGTGCCCAGGTTTTTACTGGGAGCTGGTCATGTAGATACACTCTGGCTAGGATGTACCAAAACTCCAAACTCCCAGAAGCAAAGCTAGTATTCAGCATAAACTGTTCTGTTTGTATAAACAGTTTAGGACCCGTGAGTCACTCATCATTTATGGAATGGTGGGAACCCTCGTGAGAGTTAAGTTTCCAGATGCCAGTCAAGAGCCAGCTTTGCAAGCAAGCCTTCCAGGAATGACAGTCTCAGGCCTGTTAGATTAATTCTTTCCTGTACCCATATACATTTGAACCCATCACTAGGACTTCTCTAGGGCCTTTGAAAAGGATGGTACAAGGGAGGGGCTTTGTTAGCTTCAGTGGTAAGTGCTTCTCAGGCTCCAGCCGGATGGAAATGCTTTCGGTACCTCGGCTCACTAAGTCCTTGCTCATCTCTGGCCTTTGCATGTGCTCGTCTCTTATCCTGAACCACACTTGTTCCTTTCTTCAAACTCTTATTCCTGATTTACGTTTTAGCTTAGATGTCATGTCCTCCTGGAAATCTGTGGACGCTCTGTTTCTGATTTACTTTGCGTGGCACTGTGGATCCAACTTACCTTAGCGTTAGCACTTTGCACAGTTACTGACTAGCTTCCCTGTCTGCCCCATGAGATTTGAGCTCCTTGAGAACAAAGCTTATTTATTCTTCACTTGCGTCGCGTTGTACCTGCTTATAGCAGACTTATATTAATATTTGTTGAATGGTGTTACTCACTAATATTGATCAGAATTACTATTGCATGGCACTATTCCTCCAATGGAAATTAATTTAAACATTTGGGTTAAACTTGGAGACATGTTATAATAAATAGCAGTATAATACTGCAATGATATAATTGAAAACCTTCTGCTACTGCCCTCATGGCTCTGAACCTATTGGAAAACCTCTAGGAAGTCTCCCTTAGCAGCAAATAATTGATTTAAAAAAAGAAAAGAAAAAGAAAGAAAGAAAAACAGAGTCATAAGGGAGTATGTGACCCATATAGACTTGCTAATGAAAGGCTCAGGTAGTTTTCCATGTACCTATGGATGCCATGAAAAGCAACGTGCTTGAGTTTTCTTGGGTTTTTTTGTTTGTTTGTTTGTTTGTTTTTTGGTAACATTTATTTTTCATGTCTGCACATGTAAGCATATCTTAATTGACATTAATCAGAGTTAGATTTATTTTATTAAATGTTCAGAAAGCCCTGAAACCTGTTATTAAAATAGCCATCATTAATTTTGTTGTCATAATTTTAAGATGCATTTCAAGGTCTGCCATAAGTCAAGCAGACCTGCTGAGAATTCTCTGGCTTAAAGATGTATCATGCATTGCTTCTATAAAACTTGAGGGAGAATAGCATTTTAAAACTGCCTCTCTTGGCATATGGAATACACACACACACACACACACACACGTCTGTGTGTGTCTGTATTCATTCATATATGCAAAAGATAGAAGTAGAAAGAGAGACAATCTGTGTATTATATATCCCACAGGCAGGCTCTATGTGGGATTAACATGGACACTTCCGGATGAAGTTGCAGGTGGGTGGTCTCACTAACTCCCAGTGTTGACTGCCAGCAAACACTAGCGCTGAAAACGTGTTTCTTGAATCTATTGTTTATAGTTTTGGTTAGAAACAGTTTATTCTGTAAGAACTTAAAACTAAGGGAGATGATAAGATGAGGAAGATTCTGAATCAACGAGAAGAAAATTTCCCAGGAGTCAGAGTCGTAAAGAGCTGAGGCAGATATCAACCATCTGAGCTAGAAACTAGCTTTACAGGGGCTGATAAGACCCTCAGCTGGTGAGGAATGGAAGAGTTGAGGTGATTGACATTCCCAAGGGCTATTTTCATTTGGGTTTGTTTCAAAGGCTTTTTCTGGTGGCATAAATAATTATGGGATTGAAGGTCTCTGTTTTGCTAGGCTCTTTATGAGCATGCTACTAAACAAAAGAGAAACTCAAGAGGAGGTGAAGGAAAGTAAATCCACCCTATGTTCCTATCTGAGTATATGCCTCAAACAGAGCGTCTGCAGGTGAAAAAAAATGGGTAATTTCGCATAGTCGATGTTTATAATATAGAAATAACAGAAGTTTTTCCTTTACAAACAGTTCTTAAATGCATTAAGTCCCTACTGATGTGGAGTTGTTCTTACATGTGAGATAGTAGTCAAAAATCACCCTTCTGCATTTAGGCTTAACCCTTGAAAAATCTCTGTAAATATAAGCATAAATCTGGAACGCAGAGATCTAGTTTCACACTCTGGCTTTACTAGCAGCTGTTTGACCTCACACAGGTTTTACACTCTCTCACCCTTGGCTGTCTCCTTCATAAATGTGAGGTTCTCAGTCAGATATGACCATGCAAAGATTCAATGAAATAAGTGCTTTGTAGGTACTATGTAATTATTTATTAAATGAATGTATATAAAACACTTAACCACCTAAGGCACTTAGTAAGTACTGAATAACAGTAAGTTATCATCTGCCTTGTTCCATGGAGTATGCTTAAGACATCTTAAATAACTCAAAGCCATCATTCTGGCCATCCGTTACTGCTGGAGTACATTAGGATAATTTGTGTGGAAGCGTGCACACATGCCCACACATGCCGAGTGGTGTTATGCATCTTTAAGTCTTTTCAATGAATATTCTTTCACACATGCATTTTACTTTTGTCAAGGTTTTTGTATCCTTCTTCTCAGTCTTCTATTTTGCTGCTTATAAGCTGCTGTTAGTTTGTAAACCATGTTAGAGATTTGATAGAAATGTAGATAAGCTCAGAATGAGCGATTTCACAAGAAGCAGGTGAGCAGCTCAGTTCTGATTTAGGTGGGCGAGGTTTTGTGCATGGTCCATGAGACATCTACTTTATCGCTGTGGCCTTTTGAAATGACTGATTTCTGGGTTTAGAACATTTTTCATTAGTGCAGGAGCCAAATGAAGTAAAATTAGAAAGTTTGGTTTTCTCATTGCTGGAGTGATGAATATCATATGTCAAGTTTTTAAATTCTTAACTGAATTACATTTTATGATGAAAAACTGAAAATTTAATTACGGAAATATCTTAGCACTGAGGTTAATATTTCTTTTATTTTGCATTTTTATCTGTATGACCACTAATTGCACTTGTTCCTCAGTCCTCTTAATTTCATTTTCATTTAGGCTATATATTGTGAGAATAGAATATATATATATTAATAATTTGTTTCTTGTCAGGTTGGTAGAGTGGTACTTTTTTAAATGAGCTACAGGCCAGACCTTGAAGTTGTGAATAAATCAAGTATTCCCATAGAAAGCTAACAATTTTATTGTAATTTTTCTGCACAGGTGGACTGTTTTCTATATTTTTGGACTTTCACATTTATTGCTTTTGATTAAGATTTGGCCTACTGTGTTTCCCTGAAAATAAGACCTAGCCAGATCATCAGCTCTAATGTGTCTTTTGGAGCAAAAATTAATATAAGACCCGGTCTTATATTATATTAAATGAGACCTGGTCTTATAGTAAAATAAGACTGGGTCTTATAGTAAAATAAGACTGGGTCTTATATTAATTTTTGCTCCAAAAGACACATTAGAGCTGATAGTCCAGTCTGGTCTTATTTTCGGGGAAACATGGTAGGTGAAAACAGTCTCTGAAAGGGTCACTGTACAGTAGAGGAAGTTAAATCTATTTTTAAATAAACAAGTACATACGGAAACCTTAACTATGTGCTAGGCACTGTTGTCAACACTTTAAAAATATTAACCTATTAAATTTTACAACAACCCTTTGAGATAGGTGCTAATACTGAGCCCATTTTAGAGATGAGGAAATTGTAGCACAGAGAGGTTAAGTGGTTTGATAAAGGTCACACGGCTAATAAATGGCAAAACCAGGTTTGAACACCAGTTTAACACCACAGTCCATGCACTTAATTGAACCTGAGAATTATCTGCATGGAAAAACAAATGCAAGCACTCTCTTCTTCCATATGTTGTATTCTTTGTCTAAAGAACTTCTCCTGATTATTATTTTTTTAATTCCTGAATATTAAATGTTTTCAACAGTTTTGAAAATAGGATGTTTATTTTACCTCTGACACATTAAGTGAACAAACCAAAGAAGACTACATGTCATTTATGTGTTTATGCAATCATAAACCAAGTAAAATGGAGATTTTATTTATTTTTAAGTAGCAGATTGTAGGTTTAAATCTTGTGTTTTTAATATAATTATTCTATAATTTCTTAAATAATGAAGATGTTGAAAGTTATTTGTGTTAGCAATTTTAGCAAAAATGTATCTTGGATTGTTTTCCTTCTTCCTCTTCCTATCTGTGTTATTTCCTCATTACTTGTATGTCTTTACCAGACACTAGCAGTGGGGGCAAAGGAAATGGTCAGACTTCAAATTAGTCAATTTTGAAAAAAAACTTGTGGAATTGGTGAACACTTCTTCAGTATGGAGAGAAGTCACTAGCAAAAATATTTTGGTTTTTGAATTCTGTCTTTCATGTGAAAGTATAAATTAGACTTTTCATTTCCCTATCTATGTTTGCATATGTGTGTGGGACAGAAAGAGGGATACATTTTAATTTTGAATGTATTTGCAAACTTATATAATAATGTGATCACCTGAAAAAAATAGTATTCTAATGTTTCATGTAGCTGAAGCAAGAGTTGGTTTACTGACTTGTAACCATCCTTATTTTTTCTCCTTTCTATTAGCAATTCCACTAAATCAGTGTATAAATAGATAATAGACTATGTTAGTTCAAAACTTTTTGTTCTGAGCATGCCATTTATTTTGCTAAGCCTACAGCACTGAGGAGTATTAATAAAAGCATGATTTACCCTAAAGTGACAGCCTCCTGAGACACAGGAAGCCTGCTTTCCCCTGTCAATGAGAGGAGGAGAAAATACCCAAGGCAATATTAAAGGTAGTGGGCAGAGAGGCAAGAATTGATATTCACATGAAAAAACAAAACAAAACAAACAAACAAACAAACAAAAACAACTTTGCTTTCAGAAAGAAATTGTGGGCGGAATGGAATTACAGATCTAGAAGGAAAAGGAAGCTTTGGCATCAAAGGATTAAAGGAGTATAGAATATAGATTAACTTATAAGGAAACTGATAGAAAAGCTGGGACCAGGGGTTTGCTCCGCAGTTTTTTGAGAGTCAGGCCTCCAGGATGGTTCCCTACCCTGGGTATCTTATCTGAGTCAACCTAGGCTGATATATTTTCCCATCTTCTCCCCTTGGAGTTCTACATCTGTAAATTGAAGATACTGTAAGATTTGTCACAGGAATGCTAAGTTCTCTAAGATCTTACTTGAAAGGCTGTCTTGTTCCTAGAAGATTAGAACTGGGTTAGTTGGTCCCTTGCAATTTCTTCTAGATCTATCAGTCTAAATTCACTCAAGTTACATTTTTCATTATTTTAAACTTAAATGCTTCTGATGGTCAGTAGTATTTTCAAAAATTTAAACATCACTTTTTATATTTTCCTAAATTCTTCTTGTGTATCTTAAATATTTGTTATACCAGTTTCCAATTTGTATTTAATGTGCAGATTAATAGTGATGTTTGTAATACACTCCCAACAGCTAAAAAATTACTTCTTTTAAGTTTATATCATGGCAAAAATCATTATAACAAGTAATTTCCTCAAAGAAAGAAAAAGGAAGAAAATAACACTGAAAATAATCAGCACGTTAACTTACTGGTCCTCCTTAACTGGATCTACTTTTATACACAAGCATACACACAACTACTAGCAAAACCTGTTTCCCAGCTCATTATAGGAGGCCTTTTATGCCATTTCCCTTACTCCCTATATTTCTGTAAATGATAAAAACATTTCTGCAATAAACATTCTGGGAATATGAATTTGTAACATTTTTTCTAATACTACTCTGCCAGATATGTCATATTGCCATATTATAGTGCCAGGAATTTCAGAGACATAATGCTGTGTCCTACTGCCACAAATTTCAGAGAAATCAGGAGGCTTTGTAGACTAAATTTTTGATGATAAAATAAATTGCCTACATCAGTATAAATACCACCATAAAAAAATACTTGATTGCAGGTTTGTTTCAAAGATTTACTTATTCATTGACGTGTGGTATAGGTAAAATAAACATAAGTTCTTTAATTTAAAAAAGAAGGATCACTTAGTCTGATATTAAAATATTTGTATTGCATGTTGACGTTCCTGTATATAGTTTTTACTTGGCACGTCTATTTAAAATATTTTTATCTGCCAAAGACCCCTTGAAGATTGAGGGATTTATTTTAGTTAGCAACATGACTGCAAAAAATATAAGGTACGGTGTTTCTGTATAATAATGAAATCAACCTTAGGTGTGTGTGGTAGAATTAGACAAGACATTTTCAAATAAGGTTGTATTATTATAGTATAGATAACATTTGGAAAAAGGAACTTAAGGGAAAGAGAAAATCTACTTGCTTATTACTTTTAGTAAAATATGTCATAATTTAGTAAACTTGAGTTGAATCATCTAGCAGAGTCAAAAGATAAATTTTTTAAATATATTAAGATGGTTATTGAAAATACTGAGAAAGGCCATTATGCAATATGAAATTGTAGACTTTCAGAACCAGAATTTACTTGAGAAAGTCCAGCTAAAAAATGTCCTGTTACAAGTACGGAAAATAAGTCAAAAATGTGAAGTGACATTTCTGTTGAATGGCAGTGCTCATTGGATCAAATCCAATTATATTTATGTTGCATATCATTAAATTAATAACCTGACCTCTCCAGCATCTTGATTAACTCTGAGGATTGTAACTAGACAAATAGAGCACAGAGGTAAATATGATCCATCTCCAGACCTCATGGAGAGAGAAATAAAACCAGTGCCAAGTGCAGAAACAAAACCAATGCCAAGTGTAAGGGTTTAGGAGAGGTGTTTGAGGAACCCAGAGAAAGAGGCCAATAACTCAGCATTAGACACTGGTGTGGTGTGGTGTAAACCATAGTTATGAGTGTGAGAGAGAGGAAAGGAAACGAGTTGGATTCTGAGTTAGTGGTAAGGACTGGATCTGAATGAGCATCAGTAGTCCTACTCTGACATTAGTGATCATTCCGCTATATTCCTAGGCTAAACATCACCGAAAATCAAAGTGTTATTATTGTATGGGATATTTACTAGATCCTTTTATTCCCAGTTACTTAATGTTATAACCTTTTGATGTAACTGTACAATTTTCTTTAATTCCAGAATCATTTAAATGTACACAGGTTCTCTTTCATGTGAGAAATGAATGTAAAAGATATGATAAATGGTATCTAATACATACTTATATATAATTTATATGATGGATTCCTGGGGTGTTGTTTTGTTTTCCCCTTAAAGACTCCTTTGATTATTAATTAATTGAGAAATATAAATTAGAGTAAAAGGTATTTTATTAAACCTTAATAACTTATATTCCTACTCCGAATATTTGCTTTTAGCAAATGGCCAATATAAAAAATAAGTATTCATTAAAATTCTTCCAAGTTTAGGGACCAGTGTCACAAGTTTTTAGAAACCAAAGTTAAAATGAATTATTTTTATAAGCCAAGTTCTCTATTAGATTTTCTATAGGACATTGATATACGAATAGGATCTTACAAAATAGGAATCAATCTAATTTTGTTTGGAATAGAAAAATTTACAAAGATGCATCCCAAATGTGCAACTTATACAGTCCATATGAAGAACTAGTAGGTATTTATGCAAGTGAAATTACTTAAGATTATTACTTAGCATTTATTATTATAATAAATAATTATTATGTCTTTCATATACTGGGGGTGCCAAAAAATGTATAAACATGACTTGTATTCATCTTTTGTTATCGGTATTTATTGAGTATTACAATTTTAATACAGTACTTGCCTTTCTTAAAATGTGTATACATTTTTTTTGGTACCCTCTGTATATCAACTATCTGAAAGAAAAAGCCTTACGAATGTAAAAAAAAAATACATTTGGAAGAAAATTAGACTGATTTCTACTTTGATTTCTAATAACTCATACTAGAATATAGACCTTTTTATGAGACTTTATATTCAAAAAGGAAGTACATTTATATATATGTATATATGTATATATGTATATATATATCGACATATATACACATATATATGTATGTGTATATATATAATGTACATACATTATACATTTGTTTTAAATGATTTTGGATTGTAGTAAATTGAATTCAGGTTTTTTATTACTGACTGTGTGACTTCGGACAAATTACGTATCATCTCTGAACATCAGTGTACTCATTTGTAAATGGGATATTTATAAAACTTATTTATAGGGCTGCTTTGAGAGTTAAACTAAATAATCCATGAGAAACACCGAGTGGAGTGCTTGGCACACAAGTGAGCTCAAGAAGTGTTAGCTAGTCTTTTTGTCCTTGTTATTGTTGTCATTACTTTTTGAACATAAAATTATTATCAGAAAATATGACTTGTGTAAATATTTTGCTTTTGGTAATGACTGGTTTATTTTTTTTCTATATTCCAAATTTTCCTAAATTTTGATGACATAAAGTTTATATTTAGCAATAGTTCTTTCATCAATACATACCCAACTTAAATGTTCATAAGAAGTTTCAATTGATACTCAAATCAATCTATTAATGTTTATATGAAGTCTTCCTTGTTCTGTGTCAAGTTGGGACCAATTCTCAGTTATCTGTAGCAGTGGACTGGGTCTCTACAATTAGAATATTTACAAAAAAGGCACACCACATATCCTTTGTCAAATGTGCTAATAGTCCTTAAATCTAATAGAGTGTGTGACAACAGTCAGGTTTCTACAATCGATGTGAGTGTAATGGCATTTTTATTAAGGGCTCCAAGATAATAGAGAACGTGATGTTTTCACAAAATTGTGATTTCAGCATGGCTATATCCTAGAGTGAAAAGCAGGCACCAAAAAGGGGCCAGATGTGATATGGCACTAGAAAACATAATAAAGGTTTTGTTTTGACCTGATCCTGAGAGCAGCAGGGACCCACTGAAGGTTTTAAGCAATGAAGTGACAAAATTAGACTTTCCACTTAGGGAAGTCACTTTGGCTTCCCAGTAGGTAGATTATTACAATCCCAAAGATCTCAGTAGGTAGATTATTACAATCATGTGCATGAGAAGGGATGAAGGTGAGGATTAGAGTGGTGACCATAAAGATATAGAGGACAGTAGAGACTTGCTAGCGGGTTCGGATAGTTATATCGGGAGTGATGTATATGTAGTGGTTTTAGATCTCAGGATTTTTGAGTGTCATGGTTTGAGTGTCATGGAGGGTTGTCCTACACAACAGAGAAAAGGGATACAGAACAAATCGGAGTGGCTGGAGGAAATGAATGTCTCAATTTTGTACATTATGTCTCTCGTATCTCAGACCCAAACTCTATATTCTCTTTCATGACTTTTGTGAATAGTATTAATCTTATATTTCTACAGAGCCTGATAGTTTCCAAAGTGCTTTCTCATGTACTATATCATTTCATCCATGAGATACTTGGAGAAAAGAAGGAGAGAATGCTCTCCATCCACTTGTGAAAATCAAGGCTCAGAGATCAAACATATACAAATTGGCACATTTAGAACTGAAGTCAAGGTAATTGTACTGTAATCACACAAGAACTTTTTGGGTCAAGAAGAAAGCTTATCTGAAGAGAATGTAGCAGGATTTACAAGGATCTTCTCCCATCTTCATAGAAGAAGAAGAGAAAAAAATAACTCTGCTAAAAATTTGCTTATCTTGCTGAGAAACCGAAAGAGCATTTTCCACCAAAAAGCAGTGCACAGCAGGTAAATGATATATTTGCTCAAAGAGTTTAAAATTTGTTAAAAGAAGGCTCACACCAGGATCTTACTTGCCAATTTTCTACATGTATTTTTTAAGTGAATTACAAATGCTGTGAATAGTATATTTTGTAGTAAGAAACTGACAGTATCATCTTCAATGATATGAAAGCAAACTCAGGAAAAGCCTTTTTTGTTGTTTTTTAAAATAGGTTATGACTATGTTTCAGCAAATCATTGTATGCTCATCAGTTTGAATTTACATTTATGCGGGAGTGAGTTTTTATTTTTTAATGCAACTATTGAAATGAAAAGCCATACATTTCCCAGTGGTTTATTTCTGAAAGAACCTTGAAAACTATAATTTATGCTAAAGAGAAATTAAATAACCCTGAATTTAGTGTTTAATAAAAATGTATTTGAATAACATGTTTAAAAATCATTGTCTCAAATGGTATGTACAGTGTACATACTTGAAGAGTATCTGTTGCAGAACTGGACGGGGGAGTAGGCAAGTTTGAAGACTAGGCAGCCATGGCCTTTTTTGCCTCTGGCAGATGCAGGCTTAGGCTCAAATCCTAGATGATGTGTGGCTTCGTATCCTTGGTATGTGGTTCACTTTTGTTGGCTGCTATTTCTTTACATGTAAAGTGGGGGTAGTAATACTTTATATGGTTTTAAAAGAACTAAATACAAGACATTACCCATGCATGCAAAAGTATATATTGAGGGACAACTTTGTACCAGGAACTACTTTAGATGCTTATGAGGCTTAAGTGAGTAAATAAGGATGATTGCACTCCAAGAGGTCATATATATGAAGAGTTCCACAAAGTGTCTGGCATGAATGCTTAATACATTTTAATTGTGAATAAGAGAATATGAAGATTTAGCCAATCTGTGCTTACTTATATGGACAGAATAGTTATTTAAAAAAAAAATCTCATCCATCACCTATGTCTGCCAATTAAATTAATTTTTTTCTAGACAAGTACAAAATTAAAAAAATTAAAAACATCATGTCTCCCTCCTGCATAATCTACATTCACATTAAACTCTATCATCGTCCTAGCATTTTAAAGGCAATATAACTTTCAGATCACTCAATGTTTTAGGGTAAGGATTATCATTATTATAGGTCATTAGTGTTATATTGATCAAATCACCACTTCAGATTTAAAGAAATATTCCATTCTCAAAAGGCTCAATAGATTTTAAATTATTCATTAGCACAGGTATTTTCACAGATGCTCCAAGTATTGTTTTACTCCTCTCTTGCATCCAGCTCATATAAAAATTTCATGATGATAATGATTGAAATTTTGTGACTGAAATATGACTGATTACTGTACTGTGGAGTCATTTGACTAAATGAACTGTGTAAGTTTCAGATGACATTTTTCTGGTTTTATATTCATGGGCTGGCTCCCTGATTTCTTGGAGAAACCAGTAGTACTAAACATGACAGTTAGGGGGTGATAAGAGCTCAATAACTTTAAAACATGCTCTAAAAAGTATGCCTTTCTGGTATTGATATTTGTTTTGTCTTCTCGTTGTGCTTCATATGTATATTGTAGCTATTTTCCTTGTTTGTTGGTTTTGTGGTCAATAACTAACACCAGGTATGTGTAGCACAGTTTAATCTCTTCAAAGTCATTCCAAAGAACATAGTTAAAATACATTTGCCGGACATCAATACAGACCCTGTGGATATGAAAACAAGAATAAAGCTGTTCATAGTTGAACAACTCTATGCCCACAAATAATAGATAACCTGAAGAGGCCTATATCTATAAAAGAAATAGAATCAATAATGAATAACCCTGCAAAACAGAAAGCATCAGTCCCAGATGGGCTCATTAGTGAATTCTACCACATTTAAGGAAGAAATTATACCAGTTCTCTACAATCACATTCAGAAGATAGATGCAGAGGAATACTTCTTAACTCATTCTGTGAACCTGGCATCACTATAACCAAAACCAAAGATATTATAAGAAAACTAAAGACCAATATCTCTCATGAGCATAGATGCAGAAATCTTCAACAGAATATTAGCAAATCATGTCCAACAGTGTATAAAAAGAAGCACACCATGACCAGGTGGGATTTCGCTCAGTTATGTAAGAATGGTTCACATTTGAAAAATCAATTAATGTAATCCATGACATTAACAGGCTGAAAAAGAAAAAAAAATACATGATCATACCAATAGATGCAGGAAAAGCCTTTGGTAAAATCCAACATCCATTTGTGATAAAAACTCTTAGCAAACTTAGAGGGAAAAACTTAAAACCATATTACTAAGTGAAAGAAGCCAATCTGAAAAGGCTAACTGTATACTGTATGATTCCAATCATATGATATCCTGGAAAAGGCAAAAGCATGGAAACACCCTGTTTCCCCGAAACTAAGACCTAGCCGGACAATCAGCTCTAATGCGTCTTTTGGAGCAAAAATTAATATAAGACCCGGTCTTATTTTACTATAAGACCGGGTCTTATAATATCATATGATTAATATAATATAATGTAATATAACATATAATATAATATAATATAATAATATAATATAATACTGGGTCTTATATTAATTTTTGCTTCAAAAGATGTATTAGAGCTGATTGTCCAGCTAGGTCTTAGTTTCGGGGAAACACGGCAGTAAAAAGATAAGTGGTTGCCAGGGGGTGGGGGAAGGGAGGGAAAATGGATGGAGCACAGAGGATTTTTAGGGCAGTGAAACGACTGTGTGTTATACACATATAATTACACATTTGTCCAAATCCATAGAATGCACTACACTAAGTGTGAACCCTAATGTAAACCATGGGCTTTTTGAGAAAATGATGTGTCATTGTAGTTTCAATGATCATAATAAATGTACCACTGTGGGAGGGGGGGATGTCAATAATGGGGGAGTCAGGAGGGATATGGGAACTCTGTATTTCAATTCAGTTTTGTTATGAACCTAAACTGTTCTAAAAATAGTCTATTAAAAAACAAGAAGTAAACAAAACACATTGTTTATGGAATAGTAGTGAAAGAATACCACATAAAAATCCTGTATACTGTGTTTACTTCTAGTACCTTAACCAAATTAGCATCCCTTGTTAGCATGGTAGATATGAATAGTTGGCATGCAGATTCCTTTGGGGAAAAATGTTTCAGCTGTACTGTAAGAGTATACACAGCAGAGAATGTTAGTTAACACTCTTTGAAGATTTTATTACAGTGGAATCCACTTAATTTTCATATCCCAGTGGAATCCAAAACTGTGCAGCTTAAGTATTTACCACAATTATTAGAGAATGTTTACATTACATGCATTCTCATTTTCTCTTATGGGATTTCTTTCAGAATAAGCAGTATATATTAGAGTCACACTTCCTTAAAAACAGTTATAATAAAACAGGTGAGTAACAAAGTTGCCAAAGGTCTGTATGGCACAAAAATGTATCTTCCAGAAAAATAAATTTAGTTACTTGCAGAAGACAGTGTTTTACAGGTATCTGGCTACAGAAACAGAAATTCAAAACACTGACAAGTTACTCCACTTGGGGAAATGGGAAATTGACATTGATCTTAGAACTATCTTTAGTTCTCACTTATCAATTTGGTTACTAAAAAGTTTTCATCGTTCCTAAAAACTGATTTAACTTTCACCTTCTCAATACAGTTATCTCTGGTACCATTGTTTTTTGTAGCAAGTAATGGAACCTGATCAAAACAGAAATCCAGAAAATACTCACTGAATTTAATTATTTAAGCAGAGGCCATAGGAAGAAATCAATATTGATCGGCTCATCAGATGCTGGGTTCATTTACATATGATACATCATTTATTACCATTGGTTTGTGTTTAGTATCTAGTGGGATTTATGTAGTAAAATCTTTTGAACTCACATGTATAATAATCTTGAGTTTATAAATTCACAAATAAGTTCCTGAATACCTTATTTGTCTATTTTGTGCATTAGCATTAGAAAACTTAATTTTCATATGACATCATCATAGTATAATAGTGAGAAATGTTGCTGTAGGTATCACCTACAGGACTTTTAGAAATTGTTTAACCCTTTGAAAAAGTGTCCTCTGCTTTCTCAACAAGTTTGTAAAATCATGGTGAAAATAGTTCAAGTTAACTATGACATAATAATTTTCACTGAGTATGAAACAAAGTCTGTCAATCACCATTTCATTGATACATAGCATGTATTCTAGGACTAATTTCTTTAAATTGAACCCTCCGTTTAGTTACTCTCAACTTAATTGGTAATGTGCACTGTTTGATTAAATCAAATGCAGTGCATAGTTGTAATCTACTCTTCAAAATGGCTATGTATATAATACGAATTACCTGTAGTCACCCTTGATTATCCATGATAATACATAGGCACAGAATTAATTTAAGACAGCATGTATTATTTGGAAATAAATGGCATGCTTTTGTGTTGAATTTTAGCAGAAATATAGGTTGCTTAACTATTGGGGTGGAAAAGTTGAAATGAAAGAAATTATCTGCAAGCTTTCATGAGAAATATGTGAACTCTCTCCCACTTCAAATGGAGAGTATTTCAAAAAATGCTCACGGCATTATCTATGTTGATCTAATGGAAGTGTTAATTTATGTGCTTACAGAATTGTGAACTTCATGACAAAATTAATCAAATAAAAGCAGGCTGTTATCACTCAGTTGTTGATTACTGAAGAACATCGGTGGGAGCTATAAGTTAGATCTTTTGGTGGTTCTCTTATTTTGCTTTACCAATTCTATTCAACAAGCATTTACTGAGTACTTCACTTGAACAACTCACAATTCTACCTAGGAAGTCAGTGTGTGAGTGGGTCTGAGAGACAGGGTAATTCCCCTGAGTTGTTTAGCATCAAGAAAGATAGTTGACATTTAAGGATCCCACTGACAGATGTTCTCTTTTTTGCTTTTGTTTGTGTTATAATCTCTCTTACCACTTCTTTCCTCTATCCTTTTTTTTTATTAGCTTCAGGTGGACAAAACAATGTAATAGTTAGACATTTATACCCCTCAAAAAGCGATAACCCCTCTCCCCCAATCCACTACCCCTCTGACATGATATATAGCTGTTACAATTCCACTGACTCTATTCCCCTATTCCCTATGCTGTACTCCACATCCTGTGAATATAGATATAGCTATAGCTATAGATATAGATACACACACACACACACACACACACACATATATATATATATATATATATATATAATTATAGTTGACATTCATTATTGTTCAGCTTCAGGTGTACAGTGCAGTGATCAGGCATCTACATTTTCCATGAAGTGGACTCCCTCATAAGACAAGTGTTCATCAGATACCCTACAAAATCTTTACAACATTACTGATTATATTCTACAAATTGTCTTTCGTATCCCTGTGGCCAATTTGTGGTTACCAATTTGTGCTTTCTAATCCCCTCACCTTCTCCCTCATCTCCACCCCCCTCCCACCTAGCAACCCTTAGTTTTTCTCTATGTCTCTAAGACTATTTCTGATTAGTTTCTCATGTATTCTAGTCTTTAGATTCCACATATAAGTGAGATCATATGGTACTATTTGTTTTTCCTACCATTTAAACCCAAAACCCCATGCTCCACCATATTGGGCAGTAACTCTTCACCAGTAGATGGTACGTTTCCATTTCTCTATGCCCTTGTGTAGGTAGTTCCTGCCCTCCTAGAATATATTTCTATTTTCTTCTTCATAAAACCAAGTTAAGGCACAGGACTAAACAAGGTAGACCTCTGCAAAGAAATTCCTAACACTAGCTGCCTGTCTGTTCCCTCAAAAGAATAGATCGGCCATTTTTCTGAGTTCCCATAGGACTTTATTCATACATATTTAGCACATTCCATGATAATAAAAGAACATATTAGCTATCTATAATTGTCAGCTATTAGCATTGTATTGGCTACTACTCAATGTCACCTTACGTAGAAATGACTCTCATCTCCATTTCATGGATAAGAAATCTGAAGTACACAGAGCTTATGTAAGTTTCCCAGTGTTACCCAGCTAGTAAAGTGGCTGAATCATCTTTCAAACCCAATGATTTTTTTGTCCAGTCTTCTTCTTAATCTCCTTGCTATTGTACATCTATAGGCTGTATTATAGGTATTTAAATAAGTGTACACCATTACACCTTTCTTTCCCCATCTCAATATTGATTTTCTTATGTTCAGAGGTTATATTTATATCCCTGGTATTCAAAATGCTAACCAGCATTTAATAGATGCTTTGTAAATACTTGCCGAATGGTTGTTAAATAGACAAGTTCCAGTGTGTAATGTCTTATAAGAATGCTTTAGTAATCTTGTTTTGGGACATTTATAAAAATGTTGTTTTTGCCTTCAGCTCTTGTAAACATAACCTGTTTTAGAACCTTTAGCTGAAGTCAAAGTTTTAGTAGAGGACAGAGAAAGAGGTCAGAGAATATCTAATATGAAAGAAAATGGCATCAGGATATTAACTTATAACAGCAAATAAATAAGCATATTTGTGTGATGGGGTAGAAACATTCTAACTGCAATCATTTTGATATAATTGGATAATAGTTACAGGAATTTATAACACCTCTTGTGTAAATTAGTAATGAAGCTTTCAGCCTATTCTGAGTGGTCAGAAAATTACCCATCTATAGGCAGGAGTCAGGTTAAGTGACAGTTGCTATAGTGGTTGAGACCAGAACTTGCAAGTCAGCATATGTCTTCTTGAATCAAAGCTCTGTTTTATCAGAAAGCCATTTATTAATAACTTCTCAGAGCCAGAACTTGCCACTTATTAACTATGCAAATTACTTGACTTCTGCTTATCTCAGTGAAACCAGGATAAAAATAGAACCACTCTCAGGTTTGTTTGTTAAGATTAAGTCATAGAACATTCATAAAATGCTTAAAATATTGGCTGCACATATAACTTGCTGAACTATAATAATTATTCAATGCATTTACCTATAAAATATAAAAAGTAATAATAATATGTACCCCATAGAGTTACTTGAAGAATTAAATGAGATAATGAACATAAGTCATATAACACTACGCCTGACATGTAGTAAACTATAAGTAAATTGTAGCTATAAACCATTATATTATCAAATAAACATTCGTAACTTCTTCAAATTGCACATGCCTTTAAATCTAAGTCATAACAATTTAATAGCCTATTACATTTTAAATACACTTTTGAGTTGGAAAGTAGTATAGCACATTACTGTCACTCTTAATATGGTCTATGTGACCAAAACACAAAGTAAAAAGTCTAACAAATTGAATGTAGAATAAACATTAAACTAATTTTAAGTGAAGCCTAAGCAAAGCGTCGTGAGGTCTAAGAAAGCTGTATGTTACCTAAAGTACTGAGGCCGCATTACACGCCACCAAACCAAAGGAGTAACCCAAAGAGAAATTAAGAAGACTATGAAAGCAGGCACAAACACTTGACGTCCTACCTGGAAAATGTAAGATGTTATGACAAGGCTCTTCCTTTAATGACATATTCTACTTTATCCACATGTTTCTGTCTATATGTTTCTACCAAAGAATGTGACTATTTAAGTAAGAGAGAAGATTTGAGAAAAATAAAATATAATTTTTGCTACAACCATCTATATAGATAATAGGGAAACAGTTTTGTATAGATAATAGTCTCTAAACATCGTTTTTCCATCAGACAGTGGGGAATCAGAAAACGATCTTTTTCCTATAAATGGCTGAATGTTTAGTATAGAATATCATTATGAAATTCTGAATCAATTACTGCAAGCCAGCCACTGTGCTGTCTTCCAGAGGAGCACCTGGTGAAGCCTTGCTTACCCCTGCTAAGTAACCTCCCACACTTTATCCTTACTTAGGTAGTCATTTTAATATCTGGCTACTGCCTCTCACAAATAACGTTTACATCATGTTGCTTATTTTCAGCGGTTCCCTTTTTCGTGGGCATTGAAGTCCATTTTTTCTACCTTTTGCACTCTCATCTCCTTGCTCTTTCTTTCCCAGATCACAGCCAAATCTTCCATTCCTTCCCATCTTGAACTTTCAGCTTCAACAATTTCACATGCAAGCTCATCTTACTCCCTTCCACGTAACACTGTTCACATCTTTGCACTTGAATTTTCATAGTGCTGTGTTCTTCATTCATCTTTCATTACTGTTTGCTTTTTGGATAGTTTAATATTATTTTGTCTGCACGGCATATGCCCTTTAACCCCAAGTACTTTTTGAAGGAAAATAGCATTTAAAAGTTTAAAATTCAGATTGCCCATATTTTATATTCTATGTTTTGCCCACGGTGTAAGAAATCGAGAACATCTTTATGCTTGGTTTAATTTCCAGATACAATAAGAACATGCAGAGATCATCAGAGTTTAGAAAATATATAAGGAACAATGTTCTGTGAAAGTATTTTAATGATCATTATAATTTACCATCTTTTATAATCTCTTTGCTACTGAGTTTCAAAAGGATTTAAAGGCAATATTAAAGAGATTTTTTTCTGTAGTCTTTTTCTTTATGTAACACTACATATTAGATTTTTTAATTATTATTATTTCACTGTAGACTCTGACACTACATAACTATTTTAGTCAAGCTTACAGTAATCAACTTTCGTGTGACCTCAAGTAAGTTTAATTAAGCTCTTTTGGTCTCAATTTTTTCCTGATGTGTTTGAATGATATCTAACTTCCTTTCTAGCTTTCAAATTTTGAGCCTATATAAATAAACTCTGTATATAAAGTTCATCTCACTTCTACCAGTCTCAGTTCTTGGCTCACCAGAGTAAGTTAAGAACTAGAAACTCTGAAAAAAAAAAAAAAAAAATCACCTGAACGGGGCTGTTCACAGTAGGTATAAAACTATTAACTATTCCCACATCATCAACCTCTATTGTCTTCAGCACTTTGGCTTGATTAAAGATTCCTCTCCTCCTCCACTGATTTTTCTCTTTCTTTAATCTACTTAAATTTGCATCATTTTGTTTTCTTTTATCATCATTGCTTGCGGCTTCCTGCCAGTATGAATTTTAAAGTCTTATGGTCCCTAATTCTCATCTGCTTAAATGTTATAAATGTTGTGCAGATCTTAGCTGCATGATTCCCTCTGGGCATTTTTTTTCTTCTTATTTTAAAGCTTACTTAATGCTATTGAACTCCCTGCTCAAATCTACAAATTCAAGTTTTATTTGGTATTTAGAAATACACACACATACAGTCTCAAGTCAAGAGGAGTTTGATTCCTATACAGTTTCAGATGAGCAGCTTATTGTTGTAATGAAGCTGCCAAGGTAACTGGGGTAAATATAACACTGGAAGAGTCTGACCTCCAATGCCACACTGCCTCGGTTCCTGTCTAGGATCCACTACTTACTAGCTGTGACACCTTGAGCTAGCTGATTAACCTCTACGTCATAGGATTGTTATGAGGGTTAGATAAAGAGCGAGATGGTGAAGCAACTAAAGTAGCACCTAGGACAAAGTCAGTCTTCAACAAATATAATTAATATTTATTATTATTATTATTATTATTATTATTATTATTATTATTAACACAGTCAAAGACAGTTTTAGTGTAATCCTTTAAGTAGACAAGTGGCAGGAGGGGGAGATAGCATTCTTACTTTCCCAAGATTCAGAATTACATGAGCTTTGGTATACCTATTTAATATATGAGTTTAAGTAAATGAAGCTTCCTCTAAAATCCATGGTTCTAGCAAAATGTATACAATGGGGATAATGGTTGTATTATTCCTCTTAGTCTCTTAGTCTCTAAACATAAAGAATAGGGACATGCAGAACTGTATAAAGATGACTATAGCTGTTAAGGTAAGACCTCCTGCAGCCTCATTCCAGCGACGTTGCTAAGACATCTCACGGAACACATCAGGAGGAAAGAACATTAAGGAACAGAGTTGTTTTTAGCATCATGTTTTCTTGTCTAAAAGAAAGGATTTGAAGCACTGAAATCAATGTTTATGTGATTTTAAGGACCTGACCTTAACTGACAAGGAAGTCATTTGATAAATGACACTGGGTGTTTATCTTTCTTGTGCTTTACTCTATCTGTACAGAGGTGTACATGACCTCAGCTCATCCCAGAAAAACCGTGATGCAAGTCTGTCATGTGGCACCCAATACCAACACAGAGCTAAGAAACATGTATTTTCTCTTGTGGATATTTACAGTACTTTCTATTTCTATTAATGCTCTGCCACTTACCACTCCATTAGAGAACTAGAGGGTTATTTTTTAGTTGTTTCAGATACTTAAGGTTCATTTCCTCATATAGATTAAAAATTACTTGAGGATCAGAGAATTGTATCTCCTTTAAGACTCTCCTTTCTTATCCCAATTCTGGAATTTTTTTTTTAATTTTCATGTAAAAAAATGGCCTAGTAATTGTGTCTTTAATATTTCTTACACTCCAGAAATTGCCTTTGCATTGGTTCCTAGGACAATCGTGGGATTAAGAAAATATATACAGAACTCTACATGTTGGGTTTATTTGTGTGTGTGCGTGTGTTTTGTGAAGACTGAGAATGAGAGCAGAAGTGTTAAAAAGACAATAGATCAAATGTGAGAGCTTTCTGAGAATTTGAGCTTTAATTGGGCAGGAACCACTGGGAATGGTTTCCAATCACAAAGTTGAATGGCTCCTATTTTCCATTGCTTTCTCTTCAGTTCTTCAGGTACCATAACTCAAAAGGACTCACTGATGGTTAAGTCCATCCAGCCAGTGTATGCCAACCTTGTTTACATAGTGACATATTTGAGAGCTCAATTTCTGGAATCAAACAGACCTAGTTCAAACTTTATACCTTCTTACACTCTTCACTAGATGAACTAGCTCAGCCCTCGATTACATAGCAATTTTTCCTTACCTGATATAAAATTCTGAGCCTTGTCTTTATAGTATAATACATATTGTTTACTTTTTGTTACATATACCATGTTTCCCTGAAAATAAGACCTAGCTGGACAATCAGCTCTAATGGATCTTTTGGAGCAAAAATTAATATAAGACCCGGTCTTATTTTACTATAATGTAAGACCGGGTCTTATATAATATATAATGTAATATAATATAATATAATATAATGTATAACTATGTATTACATATAATATAATATAATTAATATAATATAATATAATATATAATATAATATATACCGGGTCTTATATTCATTTTTGTTCCAAAAGATGCATTAGAGCTGATTGTTCAGCTAGGTCTTATTTTCAGGGAAACACGGTAGTTCAAATTACTGAGTTCCAGACACTTCTCTCCACTTACTCTCTGTGCAATTATGAACAGGGTACTTCACTGCCTTAAGTTTCTGTTTACTTCTATGTAAAATTGAGACATTAAAAACATACTTAACAGCTGCCTTACTCAGTTCAGGTTGCTATAACAGAATACCATAGACTGGACTGCTTAATCAACAATCATTTATTATTATTTTTATTTCTTTTTTTATTAGTTTCAGGTGTACAAAACAACATATTGGTTAGACATTTACCCACCTCACAAAGTGATAACCCCAACAAGTTTACTGCACATCTGACACCATACATAACTATTAAAATATCGTTGACTATATTCCCTATGCTATACTTTACATCCCGTGACTATATATTTTTTAAATTATAGTTGCTACTCTATATTATTTTATATTACTTTCACGTGTGTAGTGTAGTGGTTAGGCATTTGTAGAATTTATGAAGTGATCCCCCTGAGAAATCTAGTACCCATCTGACACTATGCACAGTTATTACAATATTATTAACTATTTCCCCATGCTATATTTCACATCCCTGTGAATATTTTGTGACTACCAATTTGCACGTCCCAATTTCTTCACCTTTCTCACCCATCCACCCAAACCCTCTTCCATCTAGCAACCTTCAGTTCTCTGTATCTCTGAGTCTATTTTTGTTTTGTTTGTTCATTTATTCTGTTCTTTAGATTTCACATGTAAGTGAGATCATATGGTATTTGTCTTTCTCAGTGCAATTTATTTCACTTTAGCATAATATCTTCTAGGTCCATCCTTGTTATTGCAAATGTAAGATTTCATTCTTTTTTATGGCAGTAATACTCCATTGTATATATGTACTGCAATTTCTTTATCGAATCATCTGTTGATGGGCTTTTGTTTGTTTCCATATCTCAGCTATTGTGAATAGTGCTGCAATAAAACATAAGGATGCATATATTTTTTCGATTTAGTGTTTTAGATTTCTCTCGATAAATACCCAGGAGTATAATTGCTGGCTCATAAGGTAGTTCTATTTTTAATATTTTGAGGAAACTCCATACTGTTTTTAATAGTGGCTGCACCAATTTGCAATCCCACCAACATTGCACAGGGGTTCTCTTTCTACATATCTTTACCAACACTTGTTGTTTGTTGATTTATTGATGATAGACATTATGACAGTAGTGAGGTGATAGCTCCTTGTGGTTTGTATTTGCTTTTCTCTGATGATTAGTGACATTGAGCATCTTTTTTTCTGTATGTCCTCTTTGGAGAAATGTTAATTCAGGTCCTCTGCCCATTTTTTAATTGGATGTTTGGTTTTCGATGTTGAGTTGTACGAGGTTTTTTGTTTGATTGTTTGTTTGTTTGTTTTTGTTTTGTTTTTTGGATATCATCCCCTTATCAGATGTATCATTGGCAAATATCTTCTCCCATTCAGCAGGATGTCTTTTTGTTTTGTTAATGGTTTCCTTTGCTATGAAAAATCTTTTTAGTTTGATGTACTCCCATTTGTTTTTTTGTTTTTGTTTTTCTTTTGCTTCCCTTACCCAAGGAGATATGTCAGTAAAAATATTACTAAGGGCAGTGTCTGAGAGTTTAGTTCCTATATTTTCTTCCAGAGGTTTTATGGCTTTGGGTCTTACATTTAAGTCTTTAATCCATTTTGAATTTATTCTCTTATATGGTGAAAGAAGGGGGTCCAATTTATTTTTCTTTTGGCATGTATCTGTCCAGTTTACCCAGCACCTATTTATTGAATAGACTGTGTTTACCCTGATGTAAATTCTTGCTTTCTTTGTTATAGATGAAATGACCATATAGGCATGGATTTATTTCTGGGCTCTCTATTTTGTTTCATTTATCTATGTGTCTGTTTTTATGCCAACACCATGCTGTTTTGATTACTATGGCCTTGTATTAGGTTGGTGCAAAAGTAATTGTGGTTTTTGCAATTATTTTTAACCTTTTAAAATGCAATTACTTTTGCATCAACCTAATAGTATAGTTTGATATCAGATAGCATGATACCTCCAGGTTTGTTCTTCTTTCTCAATATTGCCATAGCTATTCGAAGTCTTTTATGGTTCAATATAAATTTTAGTATTATTTGTTCTACTTCTGTGAAAAATGCCATTGGTATTTTGGTAGGGATTGCATTGAATCTATATATTGCTTTGGGTAGATTTTAACTATATTGATTCTTCCTATATTGAACATGATATACGAGGCCTGACAATTAATTTCACAAATTCATCCTAGAAAAAGTGCTACATACCTCACTGATGAATATCATTATGATCACCTTGAAGTTCTCCCTTGGGAAGCTATGCACCAATGCACACGTAGTTCACCCTTCAAAGCTATTTGGAACTCTTTTTTTTCTGGAATGGCCATCAGAGCTGTCTTCGTATTACCCTTGAAGTCCTGAATGTCATCAAAATGTCCTCATTTCAATAATTCCTTTATCTTCAAGTAAAGAATGAAGTCATTGGGTGCAAAACTGTTCCAATACAGTTACTTGTTTACTGGCTAAAAACTCCATCACAGACAGTGCCGTGTGAATTGGTGCATTGTTGTGATGCAACAGCCATGAATTGTTGGCAAAAATTTCAGGTCATCTAATTTTATCACATAGCCTTTTCAGCACTTCCAAATAGTAAACTTAGTTAACTGTTTGTCCAGTTGGTACAAATTCATAATGAATAATCCCTCTGATATCAAAAAAGGTTAGCAACATTGTTGCAACAAGTTCTCAAACTTAATTGTCAGACCTCCATTTATTTGTATATTCTTTAATTTTTCTCTTCAATGTCTTATAATTTTTGAAGTACAGATCTTTTATTTCCTTGGTTAAATTTATTCCTATTTTATTTTATTTTTTGGTGCAGTTGTAAATGGGATTGTTTTCTTAATTTGTATTTCTGGTAGTTCGTTATTGGTATATAAAGATGCAACCAATTTCTGAATATTAATTTTGTGTCCTGCCAGTTTGCTGAATTTATTTATCAGTTCTAATAGTTTTTTCTTGTTGTTGAATCATTGCGGTTCTTTATATATAGCGTCATGTCATCTGTAAATAATGAGTTTTATTTATTTCTTTCTCATTCAGATATCTTTTATTTATTTTTCTTGTCTGATTGCTGTGGCTAGGACTTCCAGTAATATGTTGAATAAAAGTGATGAAAGTGGGCATCATTGTCTTGTTCCTGATCTCAAGGGGAATGCTTTTGGCTTTTCCCCATTAAGTATCATAGTAGCTATGGGATTATCATACTTAGACTTTATTATGCTGAGATATGTTCCCTTTATTCAAACTTTGCTGAGAATTTTTATCATAAATAGATGCTGGATTTTGTCATACACTTTTTCTGCATCTATTGATATGATCATACATTTTTTATTTTTCATTTTGTTTATGTGGTGTATGAAGCTAATTGATTTGCAGATACTGAAACAATCTTGCGTACCAGGAATGAATCCCATTTGATTGTGGTGTGTGATTTTTTAAAATATATTGCTGAATTCAGATTGCTAATATTTTGTTGAGGATTTTTATATCTGTGTTCATTAGGGATATTGACCTATAGTCCCAGTCTCTCTCTCTCTCTCTCTCTCTCTCTCTCTCTCTCTCTCTCTCTCTCTCCTCTCTCAATGTCTATGTCCTGTTTCGGAATCAGGGTAATGGTGGATTCATAAAATGATGGTGGGAGCTTTCCCTCCTCTTGAAATTTTTGGGATAGTTTGAGGAGAATAGGCATTAATTCTTTTTTGAATATTTGGCAAAATTCACCTGTGAAGCCATCTGGTCCAGGACTTCTGTTTGTTGGAAGCTTGTTGATTTCTGTTTCAATTTTGTTAGTAGTAATCAGTCTGCTCAGAATTTCTGTTTCTTCTTGATTGAGCCTTGAAAGATTGTATGTGTCTAGGAATGTATCCATTTCTTCCAGATTGTCCAATTTGTTGGTGTATAGTTGCTCATAACATTTTCTTTGCTTTTCTTCTTTTTTTTTTTTTTTTTTTTTTGTATTTCCGTGGTGTTTGTTTTCACTTTCGCTCTTTCATTTCCGATTTGATTTATTTGGGTCTCTCTCTCTCTCTCTCTCTCTCTCTCTCTCTCTCTCTCTCTCTGTTTCTCGCAGGCACACACTTTTCTTAATGAGTCTGGTTAAAGGTTTGTCAATTTTGTTTATCTTTTCAAAAATAAAAAGCAACAGTTCTTTATTTCATTGATCTTTTGCATTTTTTTGCCTCTATTTCATTTATTTCTACTAGTTTTTTGTTTGTTTCTTTCTTGCTTTCTTTCTGTTCCTTCCCCAGTCCCTTAGAGGTAAAGTTAGACTGAGATTTTTCTTGTTTCTTGACATAGGCCTGCATTGCTATGAATTTCCCTGTTTGGACTGCTTTTGCTGTCTTATAGATTGTGGGTGATTGTGTTTTCATTTTTGTTTGTCTCACGGTATGTTTTGATTTTTTCCTGGATCTCACTGTTGACCCACTCATTATTTAGTATCATGCTATTTAGACTCATGTGCTGGTGTGTTTTCCAGTTTTGTTTTGTTTTGTTTTTTCTTGTCATTGATTTCTAGTTTCATTCTATTGTGGTATGAAGATGCTTGATATGATTTCTTAAATTTATTGAGGTTTGTTTTGTGGCCTAACATGTGGTCTGGCTTGGCAAATGTCCCATGTGCACTTGAAAAGAATGTATATTGTGTTTCTTTGGGATGAAATGCTCTAAAAGTAACAATTAGATCCATATAGTCTAGTGTGTCATTTAAAGCCACTGTTTCCATGTTGATTTTCTGTCTGGAAGATCTGTCTATTAGTGTCAATGAGGTGTTCAAGTCTTCTACCATGATTGTATTACTGTTGATCTCTGCATTTATGTCAGTCAATATTTGTTTTTATAGTTCAATGCTCCTATTTTTGTGCACAAAAAAATAAAAATTTTTTGCACACACACAAAAAATATATTTTTGTGCACAAAAGTTTGCTAGGCTTATGTCCTCTTGTTGGACTGATCCCTTTATTATTATGTCATGTCCTTCTTTGTCTCTTATTATCATCTTTGTTTTAAACTCTGTTGTGTCCAATATAGGTATTGCTAACACAATTTTTTTCTTGTTTCCATCTGTGTCATTTTTTTTTTTTTTTTTTTTTTTTTTTTTTTTTTGCAGACTTTTTGTGTTTTTGAATCTGAGGTGGGTCTCTTGTAGACAGCATATGCATGGGTCTTGTTTTCTTATCCATTTACCTACCCTGTCTTTTGATTAGAGCATTTAATCCATTTACATTTAAAGTGATTATTGATAGATACATAGTTACTGCCATTTTAGTATTCATATTTTTTATCTATTTTTTTGTTTGTTTTCCCCTTTCTTTTGCTTAACGAATTTCTTTTTACATTTCTTGTAATACTGGCTTGGTGGTAATGAATTCCTTTAGGTTTTTCTTGTCAGGGAAGTTTTTTTGTTTTTTGGTTTTTTTGTTCGTTTGTTTTGTTTTTTATCACTCTTTCATTGTTAAATGATAGCCTTGTAGGTAGAGTAGTCTTCATTATAGGCCCTTGTTTTTCATCAGTTTGAATATTTTGGGGCACTCCATTCTGGCCTGCAAAGTTTCTGTTGAGAAATCAGCTGATAGTCGTATGGGAGCTACTTTATAAGTAACTTTCTCTTTTTGTTTTTAGTATTCTCTCTTTGTCTTTAAATTTTTCTATTCTAATTATGATGTGTCTTGGTGTGGGCCTGTTAGGGTTCATCTTGTTTGGGACTCTCTGTACTTCCTGGGCTTGTAGGTCTATTTCCTTTGCCAGGTTAGGTAAGTTTTCAGTCATTATTTATTTAAATGTGTTTTCAATCCTTGTTCCCTCTCTTCTTTTTCTTGTACTCCTATGATACAAATGTTGTTATACTCGATGTTGTTTTTCAGGTGCCATAAACTATCTTCTTCTTCTTTTTTGAAATTCTATTTTCTTTTTGTTCTTCCAATTGGGTGTTTTCTCCTACCTTGTCTTCTAAATCTCTGATTTGATACTATGCTTCGTCTAATCTTCTGTTGATTCCTTCTAGCGTATTCTTCATTTCAGTTATTGTATTCTTTATGTCTGACTGGTTCTTTTTTTATGGTTTCTATGTCCTTTTTTAAATGCTTACTAATCTTTGTTGAAATTCTCACTAAGTTCTTTAAGCATTCTTATAAACAGTGTTTTAAACTCTGTCTCTGGTAGGTTGGTTGTCTCCATTTCATTTAGTTCTATTTCTGGAGGTTTCGGCTGTTCTTTTATTTGGGTCATGATTCTTTATTTTCTCATTCTGGCTGCCTTTCTGTGTTTGCTTCTATGTAGTCGGTAGCTCTCTTGTGTCACTCAGTCTTTGCTGGGTGGCCTTATATAGTGTATGTCCTATGTGGTCCAGTGGTGCAATCTCTCTGATCTCCTGTGCATGTGTTCCAGGAGTTTCTCTTGTGTGTGTTGTGCATATTCTCCTGTTGTAGTTGAGCCTTGATTGCTTTTGGTGCATCAGTGGATGGGATTGACTCCTGGACTGACTGACTGTGAGGATTGGCTATGTCCACAGTGTATCAGCTGCTATATGGGGGCTAACCCTTCAGAGAGAAATTTACCCCTGTGGGCTCTTGTGCCTGTTGAGACCACCCTTTGGGTGTGATGCTTATGGGGCTAAACAGGTAGTGCTCTGTGTGGTCTGAAGCTGTCTTCTGGGTGTGTTGTTTCTGGCGTGTCTTGGGAGGGGCTTTTGTGCAGGTCAATTTCAGCCTTGCCTGTGACTGTCCCGGGGTACCTGGTAGGAACCTCAAAGCAATATGTGGTTGGCTGCTGCCTGTGCTAGACCTGGGGGCATGTGGGGGCTGGCCTCACGTTGAACCGAGGCCAGCTGCCACCAGTCCTGGGCCTGGGATAGCTTAGCAAAAGGGCCAGGGTCTCCTAGACCTGTTGCCAACTGTTGGCTGCTCATAACACTCAGCCATCGAAAGAGCCTCCTTAGTTGTGCAGGATGGGCTGGTTGGCCTGGTGTTGAGAGTACCTCTAGCAATGTAGCACTAGGAGGGTGGAGTGGGGTCTCAGGGAATCAGAAGGCATGGCTGGTGGTTTTTTTTACAAAGTTAATGCAGATTGAATTCTTGTGCTAGTTCCTGGCTTGTGACCACTTTATAAGATGCCCTGAGAACACTGCAGCCAGCCACAACTCACCTCGGGCTCAGAGATCCCCAAGAACCACCCAAGAATGGCTGTGGTGCAAGCTGTGGCTCACTGACTACCATCAAAAGTTCTCTGGGCAGCCATGAGCTATCTGCTGCTGTAAAAGGCTTTTGCAGCTTGTGGGATGGGCCAGCCACCCAGCTATAAGCAATGCAGCATTAGCTGTATGGGGCAGGGAACCAGGGCATCACCAAGGTGGTGCACATACCAATGTGTTGTCAGATGTGGCTCTTTGAGGGAGGGTTTAACATAGACAGGATGTCCCCCCTATCCTCCCCATAGGCTAGTTTCACATAGTGTTAATCACAGCTGTCCCTCCAACCCATTCCCCAGGGACACACACTTCAGTCTTTCCCAGTATGTCTCTGGTGTCTCTCCCATCACCACCCCCCAACTTGAGACCAGGCTGAGTGTTTATAAGTGAGTAAGTCTGTGTGTGGGTCCTTTTAAAGGACATCTGGGTTTCTAGTAACCTTCCGTTTCACCAGAATGGACAGAGTCCTCACGGATTTTCACCGCCAGATGTAGTGGGAACTCCTCTTCCTGGCCTAGGACCCCTGGGCTGGGGAGCCTGGTGTGGGCCTGGGACCCCTCCCTCTTCAGGGGGAACCTCTGCCACCAAAGTTCAACCACAGCCACTACCTGTGGGTTAGGGATCAGCTTGGTTCGCATGTCCACCCCTCCTGCCAGTCTTGATGTGGCCTCTTCTTTATAGCCTTAGTTATATAGGTTCTGTTCAGCTAGGCTTTAGCTGATTCTTGAGGTTGATTGTTTTCTAACTTAGTTGTAATTTTGGTGTGATCCCAGGAGGCAATAGGCATAACGTTTACCTAATCTGCCATCCTTGCCAGTCCTCCAAACGTTTATTTCTTAAGTCTGGAAGTCTAAGATCAGGGTGCCCGCATGTTCAGGTTCTTAGTGGGGGCTTTATTCCTGGTTTATAGACATCAGCTTTCTTGCTGTATTACATGGTGGGGGGGGGCAGGGAGAGAGAGAGAGAGAGAGAGAGAGAGAGAGAGAGAGAGGGAGGGAGGGAGGGAGGGAGGGAGGGAGGGAGGGAGGGAGGGAGGGAGGGAGAGGGAACTAGATCTGTCTCTCTCTGGTCCTTTTATCCCCTTATATGAGGGGTATCCAAACTGCGGCCTGCAGGCCAACTGCAGCCCACAATCCATTTTTAATTGTCCTGCAGCCAATTCCAAAAATATATTTAGTTTACTTAAATAATCCAGGTGAGGCAATACGTACTTCACCTCGAGTGAGTGGCCCGGCTGTTTGTGTATTTTACCGCATATCGCCCTTGGTAAAAAACATTGAAAAAAGTTTGGACACCCCTGCCGTATAGGGTCACCATTCCCATCGTGGGGTCTCCACCCTCATGATCTCATGTTGGAGGCTCTATCCTCATGAACATTCAAATGCAACTACCTCCCAAAGGTCCAACCTCCAAATTCCATTATATTTGGGATATGAATTTTAGGGAGACATAAGCATTCGGTCCATAGCAGTAGCATTATAACAACTGTGGTGAAAAATTCAGACTCTTCTTCAAAAGTAATCTCGTGTGATCAGTGTAATTGAAAAATTACTGACCTATATGATGTCTTGTCAACCCAACAGTTGCTTAGAAAATAGTTACAGTAGAGTAAATAAAACATATTGGCTAGTTGATTTTGAACTTTTTACCTGTTTAGATAATGTTCAGACTGACATATCAATTCGTTTCATCTAATTCTGTAAATATTGGGTGTTTCTCTTTTTTGAAGCATACACTTGTGACTAAGACCTATGCAGGGTCACAGTTGAGCAGGAGGCCACATATAATCCTGTGATGCTTTCTGAATCCACATAAAATGTATAGTTCTAACTCGAAAATGTGTATGTCACTTACATGTAGTTACTTTTAATTAAATGTTAATTTAATTATATTATTACAAAAATCTGTGTATACCACCTTTCAAAAGTATAGAATCATTTAAGCAGAATGTGAATTTTGCTCTTCTTTGCAGCCTAATTTTAATATGATATATATTCAAGTTATAGTCAAATGTATTTCATATTCTATGTAATTTTGATGGAAATACTAGATCTAGAATTTTTCTGATACTGTATTCTACTTACCTTAGAAGTAAGTATACAACCCCCTTATGAGATAAACTCTGTGAATATACATTAAATATCTCTCTGGGGCCTCCTTTTTTATTTTATTGCTTTGTAATACAATATGAAGTGATCCTATTTTTCAACAAGCTGGTTTGCATTAAACATCATGCTCACTCACTCCCCTGGGTCCTGTTAAATATAGTGTTATGACAGCTGGGCTAATGGTGGAAAATCAAAATCTAAAGTTGCACTGTCTTAGTATTCATGCATGCATGTGATAGTGTGTGTGGGTATATCCCTGGGCCCAGGAATTTCTTTGCTGAGACTGATTTGGAAGAATATCTTATTAGCCTAGGAAGATCAGGCAAATTATTCCTCTGTGAGCAACGAGCAAAGAGTGAAAAGCAAAACGTAGGAAAAACTTGGAACAAGAAAATATCGATCTAATGAAGTGAGTAATAGTTTTCACATGAATAAGTAATTGCAGCATCTACTTGCCACTGTTTGATTGCAGGATCTGAGGTAAAATATTGCAGCTGTAGGATTTTCATTGTTTTTTATTTAGTTTTTATAATGTGATAGTCTCCAAAATATTGTACAGAATGACCTAACATCATCAATCAAATAACATTGTCAAAGAATAGCCATTTCCTTCTCTTCCTTTAACTTGTTAGAATCTGGCCATTCTGTGGCCTAATTGGAAAGGGTTTCTCTGAAAATGATACGCATCTGGAAACCATGTAACTTTGGTGGCTTAATGAACGAGTCCATGGATTGCTCTATAGACCTCTCTGTTCTGGGATCCTCCCTCCTCACACATAGGATCTCTTAATTCTAAATTGTTTTTACAGTTAAACACCATGCTGTTCTATAGCTTTGACCATATTACTTCTGAAAATCCTTCTTCTTCTGAAAAATTGTTACTCATTTTTTAAGTCTTATTCCATTTTTAGCTTCCCCAGGAATCCTTTACTGAACTCCAGACTGGTTGTAGACACCTGTTTTTGTTGTTGCTGTTATTGTTTTTCTTTTTCCTTTACATTTCACTATTACTAAAATGATCTCTTATTGGATGTCCACTTTCTTCACTAGGCTTTTTTGCTCAGAACCAAGAGCAGTTTCTTATTCATATTTAGATATTCAAGAAATGTTTGTTGAACTGAATATGATTTTGAAAAAAAAAAAAAAAGAATAAATTCCTGACAAGTCACCTAAATAAGAAAGCATGTTTTATTTTATTGATAATTATACTTGAGATTATAGAAGCCTTCAAGATCCAAGATAACACAAAATATTTTAGTAAAGTTATCTTTCATTTTTCTTCTAGAATATAAGCAATAATTTAACTGAAACACATGCTGAAATAAATATAAATCTCATTTTTAGATAACAAATTATAGAGTTCTCCATATTATATAGACTTATAGATAAAAAAAACAACAACAAAAATAAAACTAGCCTGTCATTTTAGTATTTGCTGGAGTTTAAGCTTGTTTATAAGTGACCTGATTGCTCAGTTCTTTGTTAGCTATATACAATTGCCAAGTGCATCTCCTTAAACCAGAATTGTGGATAGTAATGCTAGGTGAGGTCAGCTACCTGGTGAAATTTCAAAACAAAGGTGAAGTTAGTTCTACATGTGGAAATGCTGACCCATAAATAAACCATGTCCTTGTGCTTTGGACACTCATTTTTCTAAGGTTACCTTATTGCCTTGTTTCATCATAAAAACAAACTGAGTAAGTATAAATTTCACTTTTTTAGATAACTATATCATTCCAAATGATATAGTCCTAGTTTAATTATTTAAAAGATAGAAGAAAAAATATGCTAGTTCAAACTAAAAATAGAACATAAGTATAATAAATGATACTTTCGTACTTTTATGGTTATAAGGAGAAGATAGTGGATTATCTAATATGTGGCATGCCCTTTAGAGATGTTATCACATTTAATTGTTCTTAAATGATATTATTGTTATCTACCTTTTTAATATGAAGACTAGAGGTGTCAGGAACTAATGTAACTTAATCACAATTACACAGCTTCTAAATGTTAAAAATGAAATTTGAATTTAGGTTGCCTAATGCCAAAGCACCAATATTCCTTTAATTACCAAATGGCATCCTCTCTAGATAAGAAGAAACCCAAATAACATTCATGACATTAAATTTGACACATTCCTTAGTTATAGATATGAATATAAATGCATTGTTCAGCCTTTGCACCTTTTTACTTTTTAACATTAAAAGTCAAGTCCTTTCTTGCTCAATAAATAGCCACACGAAGGAAATTCCATTGAGAAACTAACTAGAAGGAAATTAGATTAATGCGATTTAAACTGGTTTTAAGGGTGGGTGAGGGTGGTGGAGAGGGATTTTGTCTCCAGGGGACATTTGACAGTGTTTGGAAACAAGATTGACTATTAGAGTGTGTGTGAGAGGAGGAGGACAGGGAAGGGGATTGGAGGAATTGGAGGTACGAGTGGCATCTAGTGGGTATATTCCAAGGACATTGCTGAACATCCTGTAATGCACACAATACACCACAACAAGGAACAGTTATCCAACACAAAATGTCAATAGTGTTGAGGCTTAAAACTAGGTCAAAGCCTTTGTATGGAATCTACACAATATTGGAATCCTTTTCCAGAAACAAATTCTCACTTGTTTTGATTTGAATTTCCATTGGGTTAAAAGATCAGTTACTACCAGTGATGCTGCCTTCTGGCATACTGATTGTCTCCTAGAAGAGACATCTTAATTTTTAAAGATCTTCATGCTAGTGATTGGATTTTAAATCAAGTGCAAGTTAAAGAAATGTTCTTTTACATGTTAAAATTGAACATGGTTTATTTCTTACTGCAGAAGTTTCTTCCTCATTCACTATCTGACAAAAACACTTATTGTTTCTCATAAGATTTCCTGATTCTTGAGAAATAAAGGGACGCTTGAGTGCTTCCTTTGAATTAGCAGATTTGTGAGAGTGTATGCAGGACAAGTAATGAAGTTAGAAAGTAATTTAAATCTAAAAAGAACACTATTAGTGAAGTTTATGTCGAAGGAAAATGGTTTGGAAGATATTATTCTTTAGAAAAAAAGCAGTTTTATCATGTTTGAAAAGTAGACACAGATATATAAAATTTACTTTTGCCTTCCAAATATGTGTAATTCCTATTATTGATATATATTGAATTTAACATTTATTTAGTGCCTAGTTTTTACAGAGCCAATGGACACATATTTCTCAACATCTTCAAATGGCAAAATATTCAGCAGCAAATAGAATAGTTTATGTCAATGTTTATATAAATCTGTAAATAGAGACACGACTCTTTTTAAGATGTGATTGTATCAATATAAATATTTTTTAAAAAGAGGTTTCTGTCACACGTTAACCTCATTTGCTATTCCTAAAACGTGAAAATAAAAATATCGTGTTGCTATGTGGATGTTGAAGTCATAACATGATAATTTAGACAGTTCTGCTTTTTTAGTGGGAACCTATCAGCTCAGTCGCAGGCTTCTGCTAGTTGTGGGGCTTCTGGACTTTTAGCCCATCCCTTGTCTGATAGAATCTTCTCTTTCTCTCTCTGCCATCACTAGCATCCCTCCAACACACACACACACACACACACACACACACACACATACACACACACACATCCTGGCATATTGATTAAAACTTCTGCTTTCTGTCCAGTGTCACAATATTTTTTGAGGAAAGGGAACACAAAGAGGCCGGCTGCCTTCATGGTCTTTGGGGTAGGGAGAAAATACAGGAAGAAGATGTTACCATTTATCTTTTATATCTGAAAGAATTATCATCCTGCCACAGGTAATATATTTACTGTTACAGTAGAATTGCTCAAATTTTGCATTAGTTTCCCCCCCACTGACAGGATAAGGTCGATCCCGATTTCATTTAATTATTGTGTAACACCCCCCCCAAATAGGTAGGAAAGCCATTGTGTGTGTGTTTCAAAAAGCGATGAGGATACAATGCCAAGCTGCGAGGGAACTAACCCAGTAGACTTTAAGGTTGATATTTTAGGCTCCCTAAAATGGCCTCGTAGATGTTAATTTATACAGGACTGATGAAGCCATCAGGAAATCTTAAAAAAAAAAAAAAATCAAGGTTATCACTTAAAGTTGGTGATCTCTGAAGATCTGCCAAATGCCTGAGGAAGAGTTCTGGGAGAATCTGTCCTAAGCTTAGACCCAGGCAGGATGTATTGCTCACCATTCCATTTTAGGCGGTAAGCTGGCTGGAGGAAATACTATCATTTAGGGACGATAGTATCATTAATGGCTCCAAGAGAAAATCCTCCAGGAAATCACAAACATCCAACTAGCTAGATCATTGCTGGGCATAGAATATCAGGAGTCATCGTTTCTATTAATTTCTTGTTATGCTTCTTGACAAAGCATTATTTTTTCTACTTACTTTACTCCATCGGGAGTAAATAACCTGCCTTTCAGTTTGCTGTGATGTTGCTAAAATGTGTATGAGTGTCATGAGATGAGAGCACTTAGGATGGGATATAAACTAAGATGTAATTCAGAGTTCCAGAGCACTAAATTACTGAGCAGTGCAGTGTGGGTGCATGTATCAAAAGTAAGTGACCAACTTGGGGTAAGTCAAGCCGACCTGGGTGTCAGATCTGCTGGGCCCTCAAGCACAGGTCCCAAATGTGAACAAGTAATCTGGGCAAATGCCTACTCACCAAGGTAAGACAAGGACTGAAGAAAGATGGGTTGGCCACAGAGCCTACATAGTCTTGGAATGGGTTCTTTAGGGCAAATTTCCTGAGTCTCAATTCTAGAGGTTGTCAGTACCAAGATGTTGAAGTAGGCAAGGAGAGTATTCAAAGGATGGTTTGGCACTCTGGATACAGGCAGGTGGGAAAACTTCTACTAAAAGCCCTGCCAGTTTTAGTATAGGATTCAACTTAAAGAAGAAAACTGGTAGGTGCCAGGCAGACTCTCACTCACCTGAGAGGAGCTATTGGATAGAGTGGAGAAGGAAGTGAGCTCTCAGAAGGATGGAGCTGCTCAGGCACAGGATCAGAAAAACACAGCATAGTGCGTGGGAGTACTGCCACTTCAGTGATATAGGCCGTGTGGGTCCCCAGCTTCCATGGTCCAGCTGGCCATGAAGAAGCCCGGGCCTATGCTTTTTGCCAGTTGTCAAGGCTGAGCACCTCATACCTGGGTGTGGAAATCTAAGTGCATTCCAGGCTCCAGCTGCAATCAGAAATACAGGGCCAGTTGTTTGGATGTGGAGGCTTTTAGGAGGTATTAGCCTTTCTTGGGAATTGGGCATGGTATGATCCAAAAGGTGAATTAATGTGAAGTGCTAACGAAGATAGAGCCTAGAGGTGGGTAACTCTGGGTGCCAAATGCCTCAAGGGGGAAGACGGTGATTACAACACAAGGCACTTTTTTATGTTTCTGTTTTGGATTCATCTGCATTGATCTATGGTAATGATCAAATGAAGTCTGTGACTGTGCAGAGGCAGTTCCCTGGAGCATGTCCTCTTTTGTGAATGTATTGTTCTTCTTCAAAGAGCCTTTTATGACTCTTCCACATCACATCAATTGCTCCTTTAAAAAACTCCTGTAATGCAGCTGGGAAAATGGTATCCAGCATTTAAACAGCCCTTGCTTAATAGTCTCTAATTGTTTCAAATATGTAACTCTTCTTTCTTTCTTTCTTTCTTTTTTTTTTTTAGAACATTGGTAGGGAGGGCTGTCCTGTTGCTTTAGTTTTCCTTATGAGACCTAACACTGCTAGTCTAAACATGTGATCAAAGCATCCTTGTTTTTTGTTTTTTTTGTCAATCGATTATCTGTAGAACCCTTCACTTTGCCTTGAAATACTTATTAAGTGTGTGACATTTTACTCCGAAAACAGTAGTTTAGAAATCCATGGACTTAAAGTTCTATACCTAAAACTGTGTAAGTCTATGTATGATTTAACAAATGATGATTATTAGTTTATCTGTAAAGTAAAAATGTGGTAAAGTGTTAGTTCTCAAAACTGTTCCTATATTTTGAAGGGGAGCAGAATATGCCATGCCAAAATAATGCCACTTTAGCATATTATTTTGAATTAAAGGTACTTTAGAAAGAGCCCCTGTAAGAAGGACATTCTGACCCTTCTCTTTCCCCCTGAAAGTAGGAAGTATCCTCTCTGTACTGGGGGGGCAGAAACCATCCTAATTGCCAGAAATACGGAATTTAAGGCCGAGAAGTCTGTAAAAACAAACTTTGTTAAATATTCATTAATTTGTTACCCCAAGCCCAAACCCTTTTGTTTTGTCAAATCTTCACAAATAATTGTTTTTCTGTCTAAAAGGAACAAAAGCTGCCTGCGTCGGTCCCTTCTTTGAGTCTCATATCTTTGAGGTTCCTGTACATACAAAATTAAATTTGTGTTTCTCCTGTTAATCTTATGTTAATATAATTATTAGACCAGCCAAAGAACCCAAAGGGGGATAAGAGAAAAGTGTTCTGCCCTTACACATGGAAGATAACTTATTCAGGTACTTAGACAGACTGAAATGAGAGGAAACCAGACTTTGCCTCTGGTCCCAATCTGAGTAATTCCATTTGATATAATCTGCACAGCAGTTTGATTACATGAAATATATATTGTGAATCAAAACAAAAGGATTTTCCTAAATAGTATTACCAATATATGGTATTTATTTTGAAGAGTTTATGTATGTTCACATTTACTTTTCCAGAAAAAACAATGAAAGAGTGAGCTATGTGGCAGTCCTGTGCAGGGTGAACAAGTATAGCAGCATTGTCTTCTAAGGTCTATTAATTTAATACTTCACAGCATTTCACTATCAGTATCTTTAGGACTATAAGCTAATTAGAACTATCTGGGGAGTGTTATTGTAGAGCTAATGAATGTCTGACCCTGTAATTCATGGAATTATTTTTCTAATAGTGACTTCAAATTTATTTGAATGGCATCTATTAAATGGAATAATCTTAGGATTATAGAAATCATTATATTACATTTTAAAATAAGTATTCATTGACTATGAGGCATAAAGATGTTTTATTTTTAAAATGGAATAATAAAGAAAGAACTGACCTAAGCCACTTTCTCCTTTTTGAGTTGTTTCATGATTAAAAAACAAAAAAAACTAAACCCTATAACTTCCCTGTTCACCCTTTCATTGCCCTCTTTCTTCTTCAGATGTAGTTATATGAGACACAAAGGAATGCTTTCATTCTTTGCCTAAGATTTGGATTCACTGTCTTCATGGAAAACAATGGAAGCTTGAGCTCTGATATGGTCATGTCATATTGCCTGAGGTTGTGAGGAATGCTCTCTCTGTGTTGCCAGTGTTGTAGTTGTTGATGATGATATTTTGGTGTTATATTTTGGTATGTGAAATTAAGTTCTCTTTTGAATATTTTTCATCAAGAATAACATGTTTTTATGTTTTTATAATTTTTCATCTCAAGTTAATAATGAGATAGCTTTTGCAGTTTTTATGTATGGATTAGAAAAGTATGGCTAGCTTACATTTTCTTCTTTAGTATTTACATATATTTTTTTATATTTGCACAATTCACATACGTGTACATCTGAATGTAATATGCCCATATATTGCATTAATATTAAGAAAAATAAAATTTATTTTAAGACTCTTTAAAGTAAAGGGAAGAAAATATAAGAGATCCATGAATAAATACAGTGCTTATGCTCATGATCAAACTGAGAAATTCGTTTTATTCTAAATGAGATTATTTCTTATCTCTGCTCAATTTTATAATTATTGCACAACATTAATCTGCAATAACCAAAGGTTGCCATAGCACTTTTCCTGTGTAAGAGGGTGTCATACTGGTCCTGACCTATGAGACATGCAGCTAGTGTGTAGTGATGTGACATTTCCTCCTCAAAATCCCCTTAGATACATTGATTAACATGGAGAGTGAGACAGCACTGGCAGTGGAGGAGACATGACTTTTGTCCCCAGCTGAAGTTTGGATATGTACAAACATATTCAATCAATTGTGGTTGTGAGGTACTGTGGAAAATCAAGGTTGCAGACCATCAAGGAAACATTCTCTGTAAAGAATGTCTGACCTAGTGAGTAGAGAATGGTATAGCTGTGTGTTGCCACAGGTGCAAAATCCCAGACAGGTATAAGCGTGTAAGTAAGGAAGGAAAACAAACAAACAAAAACAACCCTATACTTCCTATATATGCGATCGAGCAAACCTGCCTAGTCACAGCACAGTGCCTGGTCTACCCGGTGGAGATCTACACTTTGGTGGGTCTCGGGGCTCAAACACAGCCACTGGGGCCAGTGAGGGAGTCCTGGTTTGGTTAATTGGTGTTTTTACATTACAGTAATGGAAGACCAGCAGGGACAAGGGCCTGTGTATCATTGGTTCTCTGGTATTGTGGCTGGCAGGGAGTGATCAGCAAGACTAGTCAAGACTGTAGTCTGTCCAAACTATTTGCAGAGAAAGACACATATGAGAAACTTGAATCTCTGATCTCTGGAGAGGCATGGGGACTTCTGTATTACAAGGTAGACTGATGTTTATTACAAAAAGGGGTATCAGGTACTCACAGTTAAACCTCTCCAGTATCAAAATTAACAACCAAATATTTAATTCAAGCATAATCAGTCACATCAAGAGTTATTTAACATACACATGCACAGCATTTGTCAGTATTACAAGGGAGAATTCATAAGCACATAAAATATAATTGTGCTATTCCCTTTACAATCACCTATAAGTCATAAAAATAGCAAACACTAGAGAACACTTTAGATTTGTTATCTCACTTTATGATCTCCACAACCCAAAAGGAAGGTGTTTTTTTAATCTATATTTTATAAATGAGGAAAGTAAGGCAGAGGGAAGTTCGGTAACTTGCCCAAGATCCCACAGTTAAAAAATGGTAGAAAAGGGCTTTGAACCCAGGTAGTGTGTAATTAATCATCACATTGAGCTCCTTACTGGGAGAGATATGTGAACAGGAACATGCTGTATGAATATCAAATAGAATATCCCTTTGAGCTGTAGTAACAAATATACTTTCCTCCTTGAATATGTTAAAGTGATTTCATTAAATCAAGATTCCATCTGAATTTCCCTGGTATATACTTCTGGTGCAGAATTACAGTGATACAAGTTAACATGGTTGAATAGTTGGTGGTTTCTGTTAGTAGAGGATTGATCATATGACAACCTGAAATGAGTGGAAGAGTTGGCAATTCTGTTTGAAAAAATATCTTTCTTCTTTAATTGTTTATGGTTTTCTGTTGTTGTAGTTGTTGGGGGAAATTCCTAAATTTATTATAGTGGTATGCTTTAATTAAAGACTAAATGAGACCACTTACAGTTTGTTTCTAAAATATACTGAGATACGTTTACTTAATGGTATAAATACAGCAATTGATAAATGCTTTGAGTATGTCCTACACTAAAATTGTTACTTTGATAAAAATGTATATGGTTGATTTTGTTAACCTCAGAAAGGCAGAATGATTTAAACTTGGCAAATGAATCTGAAAAAAATGTTGATTATTCTACTTAGATGAAGCTCAAGGAATGTCCCTGGTGTTATACTTTATGACTGTCCTGCACTCTGTCCACCTCAACCTTTTAATGAATAATAGGATGAGGATAGTGGGGACTGAGTGATCGTACTTATAGACCATTCATACATTCACTTATGGACTAATTTATATTTACTGAGTACTTCTTATATGTGAGACACCATTTTAGGCCATGGAATATAGCAGTGAACAAAATGCAAAACTGTTATTACCTATACCTAAAGTTTTACATTAAAATGTAGAACAAGAGCTACCAAAAAAGAAAAGAAAAAGAAAAAGAATAATTAAACTCTGTCATATATTGGTATAAAGGGCAAAAAAAGGAGGTGAGATAGAAAGGGCTGAGGGTTGACAGTTTTTTGTATAGTTCTCAGGTGAGGCATTAAAGAGTAGGTGACATGTGACAAAGACTTTATAGGTCAGAGTGTATATTATTCCCATATATAGGGGAAGAGGAGAGGGAGCAGAAGTACCGAGTTTCCCTGAAAATAAGACCTACCTGGACCATCAGTTTTAATGCATCTTTTGGAGCAAAAATTAATATAAGACCCGGTCTTATTTTAACATAAAACCAGGTCTTTAATATAATTGATGGAATGGAATGGAATGGAATGGAATGGAATGGAATGGAATGGAATGGAATGGAATGGAATGGAATGGAATGGAATGGAAATACCAGGTCTTATATTAATTTTGGCTCCAAATTACTCATTAGATCTGATGGTCAGGGAAACACAGTAGCTATGAAACAGATATTTCTATCAGCAAAACACGTGATGACTTGTAAGCTCGATGGTTTTCTAATTATTGAATGTTAGTTACATGTAACCGTAGCGGTTCATGTTTAAAGATTGAACTAAAGGAAAATCATAAAAATCCAGGTATTATTTAACCTTATCAGTTACTACTTAATTATTACTCCTTATGAATAAAATAGAAAAATACTAACTTTTTTTTCTACAAAAACACTAAGTAGGACTTAAAAACAGACTCCCATCTGGAAGTATTTGGAACTATTTACACATGAGAAGATGAGAGCTCTATTTCATTTCTTATAGTGATTATGTGTAACATGCCTCCTTGGTTTGAACTATTTCCCTTTCTAATTCTTTACCTTTTTATTATGATATGGGGTGGCAGGTGGGGGTGGGGTGAGTCAGTTCCTTTTTTTCCAATACTGAATTAGAAGTGAATTTCATTTTGGTTGAAGTAGAAAAAAACATTTCATAGAAAAATTCTCCAGGTAGCTGCAGTGGAAAAACTAATATTAATGAATTTGCATAACATAGTGAGGCTTACAATTCAGCAGTACTGATTACATATCTAAGCAAAAGTCGAAGCAGTTCCTCCCAGATGATCTCTCTGAGGCATTTGGTAGCATCTCTGTCAACACTTCGGATTGCCCGGGAAGCAAGCGGCAGCATACAATGGGCAGCCTCATCCTACGTATTATATTGGCAGTAAGACAGAGAGTTGACCTGACCATCTGTCCGTGTATTACTCTATTCTGATTTTAGTAGCATCAATATAATTCTACGTTGGCATCATCCCTCCTTCAACTTTATGTTGCCTTGCCATATAAAGCTGCCATTACAGCATGTGCTCTGTCTTAAATCTCATTGGCTCTCTCTATAAAAGTCCTTAAAACTATCAGGAGGAGGTGACCATACCGTAGGATGTGTTCTAACTAGCTTAGGGAATGCAGTGCTCTTTTTCTTCAAGATACAGCCCTGTACACAGTTGCAGATTTTTTTTTTTTTTTTCAACTGAGGTCTTTGTGGGGTCAGAGTATTTTCTTTCCTTCTTATTTTCTAGAGGTTTAAACTAAACCCTGGGGATAGGGCAGGATGCAATCCTAGGAACAGATTCCTGTCACAGGGGCAGAAGGTAGAGGCGTCTTTTCTTTCAGGTCTTTTCCTATATAACCAGTGCTCTCATTTATTCATGTCTAATTTTAACTTTAAAAAGATGCATTATAGCTAAAATAATGGACACATTGCAATAACATGAAGTGAAAAAGAAATCATGAGAAATGGAAACAAGGCAAGGAAGGTAAAAGGAAACCAAGGGTAAATTTAGTAAGTTGAAAAGTGTGCTCAACAATGTAAGGTAGAAGATTGCAATTTTAACTTTGAAATTTCTAGGTTCTATAAGAAAGAGAAAACAAATTATTTACAAGATTTGAAAGAGTCATGCTATTCATGCTAACTAATTCCTCATGAGGACAAAAAGAAAGAAAAAAGACGATTTCTGGTACTACAACTATAGTTGTATTGTTCTCACAGGGAACACTGTGGCGAGGTTAATATCCTCAATAAAACCTCTCCAGTGAATGCAGTGAAAATGAGTGTAGGCATTTTTCTTTTTATCTACATTTAATGTGAGCCTGTGGGTGACAGAAACATGGAACTTTACAGTAAAAAGCAATTGTCTGAGGGTCTGTAAAGAGTGATCTCTAAGGACAAAGGGCTATGAGTGTCTGATTTTGTTCCCAAAATAAAAAATCGGAATATCTAGAGCAGAAGTTGACAGACTTGTCCAATACAGGCCAGAGTAAATGTTTTTGGTCTTGCAGGTCATATGGTCTCTGTCACAACCAATCAGCTCTGCTGTGGTGGGATAAAGCTGCCGATGAATGATCAGCTGTAAACAAATGGGTGTAGCTGTGTATCAACAAAGCTCGATTTACAGAATCACCCAGTGAGCCAGAGTTGGTTTAAGAAGCAGTTTCCCAACTCCTGATTTAGAGAAATAAGGACTTCATTCACTTCAGAGTTTCCTTTGTGTCTGTAATTCCTCAGAACAAAATTTTAATAAGCATTAGAAAGCAAGGATTAGAAATTCAAATCTATCTTTCAAGTTGAGGACCTGTGACAAAAATTCTATTGTCACGTAAGGTAATATATGATACAATTCCTCAACCAGAAGCTGACAGACATCTTCATTTGGAAAGGAAATCATTGAATGAGAGCTGCCTCACCTCTGAATAAAGGAGACTAAACCGGCTCAAGCAATCAGTGTCAACATCCTCCCTCATTCCCAGATGCCATATCCTAAGAACAAATGTATGCTCATATGTGGGATACGGACAGTGTCCTAATAAATAAGGTGCACCCAGGGATGGCCAGGGATGGGTCTTTGCTCTTCTACCTGCCAGATCTGTGAACTTGAGCAAGTAACCTCACTTATATGTAACTTGATCTCCTTATCAGGAAATGGCATAATAATTCCTTTCTCACAAGGTTGCTATGAGGAAAAATTATTAGCCATTAGCTAAATGATTCATATGCATTAAAAGATAATAGTTTGGACACTGAACTCTAATGCCAGATGTCTCAAATTGTTGGCCAGGGGACTGTATCTAACATATAGACGTGTTTAATTGGCCCTGCAAAACATGGGCTATATAAAAGCCTCTGTGACGCAAATATGAAAAAAAACACACACAAAAAAACGATGGTGACTGTACATGAAAATATAGATTTTTGTGGAAAAGAAAAAGAAGTAGAAGATCTGACTAGCTAGACCTGCAGTATTAATAGAAGCAATCAGCTGTCTATGTTAGGAGGGCCTGTGGCCTCCAGTTTGCACACATCCTCTCCCTAATGCTCAGGCCAGGCTCTGCTGCCATTCATAACTCAGTTTGCCCTGCCGCTTGCCTTTTGCACTGCCCAGAAGAAACGGAAATCCTCCTCCATACCATGTCTACATCTTTTCTATACCTGACCCTCTTCATATTTATATTACCTGCATGCTTCTCAGTAGAACCCCAGAGAGTAGTGTCTTAGAGAGTATGTAAATTAAGAAATTAACAGGAATTCTGTGATAAAAGAACTCTACAGTTAAATATGCTTAGGGCTGCTGAAAGAAGCAAAAACAAAACAAAACAAAACAAAAGGTATCTTACTCACGGGTCTCTCTTTATCCTATAGTATATTAATGTGTAATCCAGCTTCCAAGATAAGCGTGTACTCTACAGGTTTCTCGACTTTAACAGCAACAACAAAAAGTTGTAAACAATCATCCTTTATTGAGTTTTAATGCTCCATGCAGTTGTGGCCACTTAGCCTTGGCCACATTCTTCCCATAGAACATGATTTGGGAAACACTGCCTGTACCATTCCCAGAATCCCCACAGACATTGTAATTTTAAACCAAACATTCTAAAATAGTATCCATTGATACTATATCAGATAATTCACTAATTAGCTGATGATTGAATCTATTTTATAACATTGCTGAATAATGATAGTGTCAAGGGTAACATAGCTAAGATTAATTGAATACTTACAGGCATTGGGCATGTACTTTGCTGGGTCACCTCATTTAATCCTCAGAAAAATCCAGTAAAGTGGTTTGTTTTATCCTTGTCTGAGAAAGGATGAAAATGAGGCACAGAGAGGCTAAATAACTTGAAAATCACACAGCTGCTAAGTAAAGCAACAAGATCCTCAGCCCTCACTTTTGCTGCTGGATTCCACTGTGTTGGGTAAATGCAGTGGCAGTTGGAAGATATCTGCCCCAAATTACATATAACTTAATGTGATCTTAGACCACGTTTCTTTCCCTTAGTAATTGTGTATAAATTGTCTATTGAGAATAACTCTAGCTTTTAATTATAAAACTTTAATAGAAATAGAAAAGTATATGTTATGTTTATTTATTCATTTATTTTTATTTTCCTTTTCCTATTAGCCAGACATATATCTGGTTAATTCAGTAGATAAACTGAATTGCAGTAAAATGTAAAAAGAAGAGGTCATGAAACATCATTACTCTATAGTTTCAAAATGTTGTATGATCTGATAAGATTGTTTCAAAAGACCCTGATACCCATAGACTTATTAAGGCACAGATTTCATGTATCAGTCCCTGAAGGTACTGATTAGCCCCAAACTGCTCCCTATTTTGAAGCAATAAAGGCCAGGAAAGATCAATAAAAGCTACACATAATTTAATGTTCCTGAAATTTTTTCTGTAAGGTGGTAGAAATTTAACAGTGCTTAATGAAGAAATAGATATGTCTCAATTCCCTTTTTACCCTGCCATCACTATCCACCTTTCCCTGGAGTCTTGTGTATAGTTTTGCCCCAGGCGGTGGAAAAAATGTGATAAGAGTATTGGGAAGATGCTCACTGGTGTTCAACAATAGTCAATAAGTTAGAAGACATTTGTTATTTAGTAGACTGATGGAGAACAAATACACAAAATAATTATAATAAAATAGTATCACCCATTATTGATTATCAGTTCTAAGTGTATAGATAAATACACCAACATAAATATATATACATACATGCTACATTTCATTGATACCAATATGATATTAATTGTAATATACACCATTGATACAATTAAAGCCTTTAACAGAGAAGATAAACATTGTATCTAACATGCCAGTTTTTGTAAGATACATTCATGTTTCAGAACTATAAGAATTTAAATATATTTTATGATGGTGTCTGGCTGAGATGGAATTGATGGATTAATGACTAGTCAGACGTAGGGGTTGATGGCATGAGAGAAAATGAGTTGAGGTTGGTTCCATGTGGCTGGGTGAAGAGCAGGGATTGGTGGATCCGGGAAGTAATATAAGGATGTAGCATTCTGTGAAGTTTACTTAAGAAATTCTTAATAGGTATCAAGTTCAAAACCTTGTTGAATTAGTTGGGGTTGCCTTTAGACGGGTCACCCTCTAATCATGCCTTATTTGTCCCTCTGGTATATTTACAGGTACTGACGATGGATGGGCATCATTAGGTATCTCATATTATATTGTCCCACAAATATCTTAACCGTGAGTTTTTCAGAGTAATCTTTTCCATTCATGTCTACAGGGTGTTATCTATGTCAAAAATTGATGACCATGCCTAAATGTTCATGTTTCACTGATATTATTCCATTAAACCAAAACATGATTTTCTTCCAGGAAAAAAAAAAAATGTTTTCTTTTCTTTATAAACATGTATTTGTTAGTTTGTTTCTGAAAACGATTCATGATAACTGAAGACAATTTGGAAAATGATGGTATAAAAAAGTGACGTAAAGTCACCTATAATTGCACATCTGCCTAGAACTACTTAATGTGAAATATGTGAAATGTTTCTAGTCTTTTTTCTTTACAGTTATTTTTCACATAAAATTGAGATTGTGTGGTGTGTGTGTATATATATATATATATATAGTTTTAATTATTTCCCATTAAAATGGACAGCGTGAACATGTCATTTATTTTAAAAAGCATGATGTTTCATCTGAATAGATAAGAAAGCACATATTCAATAGTTTGAACCAATAAAATAATAGGTTATTTCACACAACTTAGATTTATGTCCACCTATGTTGTTAGACTGACGTCAGAGAGGTAAGTTTTATAACTTACAGCTTTAAGGAAAATGTATTGCTATATATAACTCAGCAAGAGGAAAGAGGACCTAATTATTATCTCTCTAACCTTCCACTGTATTTAACATTGCAATACCAGGAGCTCAGGTGGCTCCAGATATTTGCAAATTTGAACAAATTAAATCATACGAATTACAATTGACAATAACGCTTCAAAATGCCATAGCATTTCTGAAAGAAACTAGTGATTCCCTATCATTTCAAATTATTTTCAGAAATCTCCTCAATTTTAGTATATGTGCTGCTGAAGCGAGCACAGAAATCTCCTCAAATTTAGGACTTCTGGACTGTCTCTGATTCTTAAAGATAACTAAGACTATTCCAAATTGATAAAATTCTTCAAGTCATACATCTCTGCCTTTGATTGAAGAAGTTTTCATGGCATCATCATTTATTATTCTCATCCCTAAAATATCTGATATCCACATTGATGTTTTTAAAAAGAAAATAAAAGAATTGCATAAAACTTTTAGAAATGAATTTAATTAAAGTGATTTATAGTACTTATCACTGGGCCCATGATTTTAAACTCCATTTGATATCAGACAACTTATTTCAAAATAAGCTTCCTTTTTTTTTTTTTGAGCTTGACCGCTTAGCGTGATACCTAGTATAAATGTAAATTGTTGTCCACTGGCTGTCCAGGATGCCTTGAAATCACTGCCTTCAACCATTGGATTAGTATGTTAAAATTAATATGCTATTAATATGTTAAAATGTGCTGCTGGGCAAATAGTAGGTGACTGACTACCTCCTGGAAAGCTGCTGTGACAGACTCCAAAAATGATGGGATTTGTAGAGCATAGGAAGGTTAAAACAGGGAGGGCTCTTTAAAAGAGCCCCTGGAAAAGAACTAGAGAGAGACTTAAAATGGAGCCAGAAATAAATTCCAATATGTAAAGATTGATTTGTGTTTTTCCTAGAGAAACTATTGTTGTTAAATACTCTTTTCTTGTGATTTTCCAATTTCATATCAGAAATTTCATGCCCTTGACATGTTACAGAAATCAAAAGATTTTTACATGAATGTGTATTTGTTGCACATCTATAACAAACATCTAAGACTTATTTCAGAGATTATGTATCAGTCATCAAGCAGGTGATGAGAAAAACTATCTAGGATTTATATCTGAGATTGGATGCTGACATATTAAAGGGAATATCATTTCATTTTAGTTGTGATAATGACGTTGTGGTCCTAGTTAGGCCATACAAGTAAGTAAAGGCTGTCCTCTTGGATTGTCCAGGGACTGAGCTCTTTAGCCTATTGTATCTTTTCCTGTGTACTTGTATAGTTGGTGAATCAAAAAGACTCAAACTGCAAGGAGATGCTATTGCATTTTAAGACAAAATTGATTGCCTGATCAATGTTAAGAGATGTTGAGAGAGAGAAATCTGAGACTTGACTGTGGTTAATTGGATTGTCTAGTTCTCAAGATGCAGGATACTGATTCATCAATATCACTGGCCACTTAGGATGAACTGTCACGGGCCCCCTCGTGCCTTGCGTTACTGCCTTTCACATTTGGAGGCTGCAGCAATGATGCTGCCTACCTGCTCGCCTTGAAAATGTTCATGATTTATTGATTAAAAAAATACTGGAATCTATTAATCTCATTTGTATTTATTTCTAATTGCCAGAATGATGAATTTAATTAAAATATCACACTGGAAAAGTGTTTATTTTTGTTTATAGTTGGGAAGAAAAAGATTTTATAGCATCTCCATTTGTCTATCAGCCTCATTGTCTTTTCTTTCCAGTAGTTACCTCAATAAATCACTAATTTTTAATGTCATTTGTAAAGATTATGTATTATTTCACTTCCAGTTACAAGACAGAATTAATGGGAAATTGTTAATGGAAACTTGAATCATATAAAGTATCAAGAATTTCAAAATGACAAATCGATTATTTATGAATAATAGGTTTGTACTTTAGTACAGCTACATTTTTTTTTCTTTTTACAAAATGTAATCATTCAGCCTGAATCTTTGCATGGTGGAAGAGGAGATAAATTTTAACCGAGATAAAAATGTGAATTTTGAAAGATTCCTTCTATTCAGTTCTGCGTATAGGCTCATTTCTCACCTTGTGATCCATAACAGAAAATAGAATTGAAATAATTTTTAGCTTGATGTCTGTCTTTGTGTTAGTTTTTTTTCTTCTTCTTCTTCAAGGCCCTTATGCATCACTGCATGATTTAGGAAATATTGTTCTTCCGAGTCAAGACGTGCTGGTGATATTTGCTTTGGAAGTATTATGGAAGTGAACGTAGAAGGGTCTGAGACTTTTTTGTTGTAATTTTCTACAGTTTGTTCTTCTTTTCAGTGTCACTATCATCTTTTCCTCTCAGTGCTTCCATCAAAAACAGAGCTAATATCATAGAGTTCACTTTTGTGCTATTCAAATAACAGATGATGGGAATCTCATATTTATTCCATCGTGTTACTGAAACATTCTTTTTTATTTAGAGTGATCTTTGAGACTGGGATTCTGTACTTATTTGAGTATCACCTATAGTCATTCCATCTTTTAGCTGTAACAGTGTTCTACCTGCTATATTGTCAATTCTAAATATTTTTTAAACATCAGGGGATGTATAAGATATAGAAAAAGGTCCTTTCCTTAAAGTGACATTATGTACAAAAGTATATTTGATTATTTTCTGTGTGTGTGCGTGCGTGTGCATACCTGTGTCCAAGTGTGTACCGTGTGTATGGATTATTTCATTTTGCCTGCACAATAACATTTTAGACAGTGGTCCCTTTTCTGTTGCTCTTTATTCACCTCTATAAATCTCAAATTACTCTTTAATATGTGTTTATGAGTTATGAATTTTTATTCCCTCCATATTTCAAGAAGGAAAACACAGTTAAGTCAGGATAAGTAATGGGATGGTGAGGAGAACTATAGGCTGATAAAAATTAAATAGGGTACAAATGATTTCCATTCAGAGCCATTCTTTTAAAACTAGCCAGTTATTATGAATTAAAAAACAGCATTATTAAACCATTCTTTTAATTAAATTTTGTAATAGAGATTTTCACCATTCTACTTTCTAAATCACATGTTATCTATAGTAGGTTTCAACAGGCATTAATGGTTTGAGAGAACATTCGAGTTCAAGAAACTTTTCTAGCAAGGTAGGAGTCTTTTATGCTTTTAACTGTTAGACATAGTTTTTACCAAAAACACAAAAGACAATTATTAGTAAAGGTTTACATCTTCCTCCTCTTCTGAGAACATTCTTTCCTTTTCCTACTCTCCTCTGACAGCACTGCATTCTCAGGAGCATCCCTATGTGGTGGCTCTTCTCTGGCCCCTGTCACACTGCTGGGCATCAGGTGGGGGTTGGGATACTCCTCACCCTTCTCACCATTGCCTCCTCTGGACACTTCTCTCTCCCTCCTTCACAGATCACACAGCTGTAAGTTACATGCCATCATACTAAACCACCCATTATACTTCGTTTTTCACCACCCACGTTCACACAATCCCACACAGACCATGCAGAGTTCAGCTCTTGGCCCACTGTCACTCTCTTGTACACCACTCTTGTCCTAATTATTGGTGATTTCAACATTTAGGTAGATGATCTACCCGATCATCGAGCTTCACAGGTAGGCTTCTTTGACCCCCTCTCCTCCAATAACTTGTCCTTATCTTAACTCAGACCTCACTGCATGATCGTATGCTGTAACCACTCCAGATTCTCAATTCCAAACTGTCTGATTTCCAGCCACAATGCTGGCTAATTTCCAGCCACAGTACTCGTTTTTCATCTTGCTCCCTCCACTATTCCATCTCCAGAATGCTTCAATCACACCAGGAATCTGACCCTGGCAACTTTTGACTTCTTTTATCTTTCTCTGTCCTGACTTTGTGGTGAAGATACTACAGTTTCCTAAACCTTTCCAATTCCTACTTATTCAAAAAACTTATTGTTTTTCTGGATTTTTTCAAACCTCAACCATCTCTCCCTCCATCTACCTTCTCACCTAGCTAACTTGGTTCTTGCCTCACTGAGAAAATTGAGGCGATCACAAACTTCCACAAGATTCCTCCATCACATTTAAACATCTGTCTGTAATTGAAGTTTATCGACTATTATGAGTTGTCCTTGAACTTATGGAAGGCCACTCCCTCCAAATATCAACTAGAACCTACCTTGCCTATTCAAGGATACTGCTCTAGCAATTGATTATTTCCCAGTCCTCTATTACAATAGATAGAAACAATACAATAGGATACTATTTGTAAAGTCAAGAGCAGTTTACCTACTATCATGGATGATATAAGGTATATGTTTCTAAGTTAGAGGAATATGTATTTATATAGAGAAATGAGAATATAGGTTATATAAATAAATTCTCAATTGTGTGTTATAGACATATTTTCTAGCATTGCCGATGTGAGAGTTATTCAGTAATGGCTTCAAGAAGCTAAGACTTGAATTGAATATTTATGATGAGATTTGGATGTATGCAGAGAGAATTAAAACAGCCATTCAAGGCAGGAGACACAGCATGAGCAGAGGTGTGAATGAACATGGTGTAATAAGGACTCAGAAAGGAAGCCTGGCCAACGAAAATAGAGGCTTCATGAAACAGCTCAGAAAAAGAGTGAGAGGAATGGAATCTCGGATCCTATTTAATGGTGGCCTTGAACTCTAGGATGAATTAAATATGAGATAATAGTAGAATGTCCATGTGGAAATATCTACTAATGATTTTTGTGATTTTGGAGCTGAGATTGGATAATAGGAAGCACCTAGATCCATGTCTCCTTTGGTTTCCTACTTAATGTCTTCCAAACTGAGTTCATGTATCATATCTCAGGATTCAGGAATAAGACACATTGGTGGCATTGAGGCAGGTGGTTTGGTTAATAGTGGAAAGAAGCCTGGGCATATCGAAGTTTTATTCATTAAGTGAGATGCGTGAGGGACAGATCTGGGTAGCATAAGAGGCTTTCCCAGTGAACAGTCTCAGAGTTCAAGTTCAGATTACATTTCAGCCTGCCTGGGCTTCAGAGTCCCAGGAGGAAACAGCAGGCCCTTGAGAAGAGATTAGGCCTTGTAACCGTGGAGGTTGGTGGTTGCTATTTCATGATGACAGCACAGCAACCTGAGTCGTTTTTCAAGTAACAAACCAGGTTCATTACCGCAACTTTTGTGATCCTATCATGAGCAAAAAATCTTACCACCTAGAGCATGGCTGTCCATTAGAACTTTCTCTGATAATGATAATATTCCGTGATACATGTGGGTATGGAGCACTTGAAATGTAGTTAACATTTTAATTTATTTAAATCTAAATTGTCACATGTAGCTATTGATTACTGAATACGTTAAGGCAACTATAGAACTAAACTCTAGCTAACATTTAATGAGCATGTATCATGCACCCAGCCTAATCTAAGAACTTTACATATACTAACTCATTTAATCCCTGTGAGAATCATAAGGAGTTGGTGTTACTATTTTCCCCACTACAGACAGGAGAGAGCTGAGACAGGGAGAGGTTTAGCCTAGAGAAGAAATGGAAAAGTTGTGATTAAATCTTAGGTAGTGTATCCACAGAGCTTAAACAACTGTGGCTTTCCATCCTTAAACCCTAAATTAATCTTGTTTTTTCTTCCTTTCTTTCTCTCATTTATTCATTTATTTGTGTACATTTTTATCGCCTCTCTTTATCCATACCTATGTTAGTCAGTCCTCTTGAGGCTTTATATTCTTCTCCCTTATCACTGCCTCTAAATAGCATAGGCTCACTTAATGTATGGATCTCTGAATAGCTTCTTGACTGTTAGACCACTCCTCCAGAGCAGTGCTTCTGAAACTTCAGTGAACGCTCTGGAATACAGGTGCTTGTTTCTGATACAGAAGGTTTGGGGTGGGGCCTGAGAATTTGCATTTCTAACAAGTATCCCAGTGACGCTGATACTGGGTGTTGGTCTAGTGGCCACGTTTGCAGACCCACTACCCTAAACCACATTGCAAGTTTGTTGCCATGTTAATTGACTTTAAAATAGAATTGGTAAAACTTCTCAGATTATTTCAGAAGAATACACAATCTTTCATTATTTTTGTCTTACATGTTGCACAAATAGAATATGTATTATCTCCTTGCCAAGAGGTGACAATCAATGAAAAATAATTTCAACAAAAGGGAAAGAAGAAAGGAAGAAATGAGGGAAGGAGGAAAATTGGAAGAAGAAAGGGAAGGCAGCAAGAAAAGTAAAAAAAGAAGAAAGAAAATTGATTCGTATAACTGAAAGGCCAGATATAGATCACATCAAACCTTCTAAAATTCATACAAGGATTGCCATCTGGGACCCACCAGGACAAATCTGACCACAAAGCTATAATGATCACAATAATATTTGGAAAAAAAAATCAAATTTAAATGATTATGTCTTTATTTTACTCAATGGACTATGTCTTCGTTTTACCACAGACCCCAGCTAGCCATTTTGCTTTACTGGTATTGCTTTACACATTTATATCATCTTCCTGCTGGTTAAAACATTTTAAATTTGCTAATTCAGAATTAGGACAACAGAAAACGGCAGAGACTTGATTACTCCCCATATCTTGGTTTTTCCGTACTCAAAGTGGTTTTATTTTCACATAGGTTGTCTTAATATGGTGGTGATGATGACCCTTGTCAGCTTCAGGCTCACATGAATTTTAGTCCCTGCAATCTTAGTAAAAAGAGTATCACTTTTTCCCAACAGATCTAACAAAGGTCCATGATTAATTTCAGTTGGCCCTGCTTTAGTCACATGCTCACTTCTGACTAGGATGGCTGGCCTGGGAGAAAGGAGGAGACCCTGGAGGGAGAGTGTGGGAAAGCTGGCTATTCAAAGTAGAATTATAGTGCTGTTACCCGTGCGACAGGAGTAGGACTCTGGAAAAACAAACACATCATGTGTCCACTCCACAGTACATGGTACATGAACCAAAACCATGTTTTGAACTGTAGCTTTGATGTTATTCTTTTCACCTGAAATGCAGTGACCAAATACTTACCTCATCAGTATGAGATACATCGTTAATGGTATACCTCGAAAGCTTTATTCATAAAAACGATTATAACGCCTGACTGAAATTAACATTCCTTGCTCCTTTAGCTAGTAGGACATTCTATTAAAATATCTCTTCATATAGACGAGAAATAAAAAATAACTATATATTTGCTCTCTTTCTCCTACTATTTTTCTAGGAATTTATAAATAGGAACAGTTTTCAATGCATTACCACATGATATAAACATGATAAGTGAAATAAATTCTTAATTTTTCATTCAGTTTTTGTAGAACATTATCTAGTGATTTTGTAGAATGTTATCTATGTAGCTCATACTTTTACCAACTTACAATTTGGTGAGGGACCTAATTTTAAATATAGCTCAGATAAGGGTTTCTTGTGGAGGGTAAAGCTAATGGAATCCTGGTTCAAAAGATTAATGGATTGAAATTATGAAAAGTAATAACTCATATAGTTTTTGGGGTACCTTTGTCAGTATTGATGGTCTTAATCAAATTGTAATAAAACCTGGACAGACATCAGTCCAAGATAGGACACTGGTAAGTGCTGGCATGAAGGTGTCCCTTGAGCAAAATGAATAAACAGCGTGATTTAGTGGTTTGGGAATCCCCTGATTGTATGTCCCAGATAAGATCATTTATAGCAGTCTACCCACCATTACCAGGAACACAAATTAAACTGATGGTGTTCTCTAGATAATATTGTATACATTTTTATATAAATGCAATCACAATCTCTTGGTTTTTAAAAATATTCTAAAGTTTATGTGATTATTGCCCTCAAATAATAGTTCAAAGTAAGTGTAAATGGGCAAAAAGATTAATCTTAAGTGCTAGATTTACACATTAGATAACATTCTACAAAAACTGAATGAAAAATTAAGAATTTATTTCACTTATCATGTTTATATCATGTGGTAATGCATTGAAAACTGTTCCTATTTATAAATTCCTAGAAAAATAGTAGGAGAAAGAGAGCAAATATATAGTTATTTTTTATTTCTCGTACATATGAAGAGATATTTTAATAGAATGTGCTAGTAGATAAAGGAGTAAGAAATATTAATTTCAGTCAGGCGTTATAACAGTTTTTATGAATGAAGCTTTCGAATTATACCATTAACGATGTATCTCATACTGATGAGGTAAGTATTTGGTCACTGCAATTCAGATGAAAAGAATAACATCAAAGCTACAGTTCAAAACATGGTTTTGGTTCATGTACTGTGGAGTGGACACATGATGTGTTTGTTTTTCCAGAGTCCTATTCCTGTTGCACGGGTAACAGCACTATAATTCTACTTTGAATAGCCAGCTTTCCCACACTCTCCCTCCAGGGTCTCCTCCCTTCTCCCAGGCCAGCCATCCTAGTTAGAAGTGAGCATGTGACTAAAGCAGGGCCAGTTGAAATTAATCATGGACCTTTGCTAGATCTGTTGGGAAAAAGTGATACTCTTTTTACTAAGATTGCAGGGACTAAAATTCATGTGAGCCTGAAGCTGACAAGGGTCATCATCACCACCATATTAAGACAACCTATGTGAAAATAAAACTACTTTGAGTAAGGAAAAACATAAGATTAAGTATTTCTTACCTAATGCTAGTTTATATTACTCAGTGTCCTTTGTGTGAAGATCCACATGATAAATTACTTTTACAAATTAATGGGACTAGAAAAATAATGGACCCTGAATAAATTGGTATAGATTTTTAATTGGAAAAATATTCCCATTACAGTTGATAAATAGTTCAAAATTAAATTTAATGCAATGATAAAATTACTGAATTACTCTGAGATTTTTGTGTAAAAATCTTCTTTAAGATTTTCTTAATCAACCATTTAAAGGTCTTATTATAATTTTTTTTCTGACAATTACCTTGAAATTTTCATCTCATTCTTTCTTAAATAGACAAGAATGAAGGAGAAGTTTGTAAAACAGCAGTGCTTGGGAGAAGCAGGGTATTTCCATTGCCTTCCCTCCCCTCCCTCTTGGAAAATACAAAATGAATCCCCGAGTCAAGTTTATTAAAATAAATTTTTTATAGCCAAAACATGTAGCTTAATTTTAAGATGTGTATTTCATAAGATGACACAATTTCAAAAGTTAAGATCTTATTAATTTCCATTTTATTCACTGGAAAACAGAATCTGGGAGAATATTGGCTGTGTACTGCAGTCAACACTCCTAGTTGATATCACAAGTAAAATTCATTGAAACAAGACATAGAAACATGGAAAAGAAACTGGCAATACTGAAATTATTTAAACTGAAAATAGTTATAATCGGATATTAGAATGATGAAACACAGAAAAGCATCACATGTTACTATTAGACATCAATCTTTACCTTTGAGGTCTTCTTTTGCATAATCTAAAATGTTGCTATGGTTTCAAGTATAACATCTATTTTGGCACCAAGAATAATGCAAAATACACAATATGTGGGTTGTAAAGTTAACGGGAGTTCTATGAATGACTGAAAAGCATGAATTCACAATACACATCATATTTATTCACCATTTGAAAAGTTGTTGATAGTTATCTTGGTGTGAGACACTTGACTATCCATTATCAGACGCAGGTAAAAATATTTAAAAGACATGATCTATGCAGTGGGTTTTATGAGCTCAGTTACTGAGGTGTTGCCTTTCTTTTCAAGAATGATCCGAAGAGTATATCTCTTTTTTTACTGCTCCAGTTTCTACCTTGAGTGGTTAATGGAAAGAACATTTGGGAATGACTGCCATCTTTTTCAGTGACTAGCAGTATAGCCTTTGGCCAGGACGTTCTCTGGACATTGATTAACGTCTCTAAAATGAGGCATTTGAACCAGGTGACTATTAAATTCCTATCTAACAAGGATGTTTATTTCTCTATTATATTTTTATTGCCCAAATAATGCACATTCAGTGTACGTTTTTTAATTACAAAAACAATTGTTAAAAGGTAGGAGTACCTCTAGTTCCATTTATTAATATAAAATGTTTTGATTCTGTCATCTTTCTAGCTTGACCCCAACCATCAAGCATTCCTGTAATGAATTCATTTCTACAAACCAAAGACTCATCTCTAGTCATTAATAATAGTTTTAGGAGTATGGACACAAGCTATGACAGTTCAACTTGAGACCCTCAGATTTTATAATCTTTCCTACAGAGAATAATAATTTTTCAGTTAGGACAAAATTTGCTGTGACCAGTACTACATGAGATTGCTGCAAATGTTGCACTGAGTTGACCAAGAAAAAGATCATTGGGAATTAAGCCACTAGGGAAACTATTCCTAGCATTTATCATTCAAAGATATCAGGAGCTGTATACCCTTATTGAATCAGAAATGGGAAAAAAAAAATCAAGATGTATGACCTTAGTTTCCCAGGAACAGTGAAGATTGCCATGCTTGCTTCAGGGAGCTTTACAAAGAAAAGAAAATATTTTCTGCTCTACATTTCTTGGACTGTTCGCTTAAAATGTTTCAGCCAGTCTAGCCCAAGCAAAAGAAACAATCTTCATAAAAGTTTATTTCATTTAGTGGTAGATTTGAATTTTCCACACTTATAAAAAATTCAAGTATAAAAAACCCCATAAAATATTAACTATTGGGAAGCTCAGTTTAGCTTGAGTCTGCTTTTCTTCTCAGCAGAGGAAGGCTTATCTTGCCATTGAGAGTAACTTAGTTGCTTCTGGTTTAAAATTCAGTCAATTTTGGATTAATATGGTCAGTTCATATTCTACTTTCTTACGCATTTTTCCTCTGCCCCCTTTGACCCCCAGAGCTTCTGGGTTCAGGAGAGTTTTACTAAACAGTGTAGGTGTGGGGACTGGGTTTCCGATTGAATCTAGGTTATTTTCTCTCATTGCTGACTTTTGTTGAGGTGTGACTCATGCTACCAGATCAAGAATGATTCCCCCTGTTCCTGATGTATCTGCTGCTGAGGTTCAATTCCCACTATGATATTCAATTCTCTGATTCATATGCACCATGTTTTCTTAGACCCAACCTCAATGTCTCTTCGGATAACTTTAGTCTCTCAACCAGTTCACAACTCTCCTGACATTTCAAAATTCTCAGCTTATCTTGCTACAGAACATTGGCTTGTACACAACATATTGAGACTGTGTTCAGGCCCTATCTAGGCACATTCTTTAGACACTGATTTTTCAACACATAGGTGTCATGTGAGTTGCAAAGTCTCTGTAAGACTTGCATTACCTCGCACAGTATCCTGGACTACTCTTCTGCACTGAGATTACTCCAAAATTTATTGAGATATATACTGGAGTTTCAGTAGTCCTTCCCCACCTTCTCGTGGGGAGCCCTGGGGCACCCACCAGAAATCATCTCTGTCTTGTAAACATCACTATTCTTTATCCTGCCCACTGGTAAGATTCTTATCTTCTTTCATTGAGAATAATTCCATTAGGTAATCATTAATTCCTTTCCACCAGATATTTTGGATGTGATTACCATGTTTTAAGTCTTATGGGACTCAGAAGTAAAACAAAAACAAAATATTTTTTTTCTCACGTTATGTTCTTATAATTGAAAACCATGGCATTCAAGAATATTTGTTGCTTCTACTAGATACTTTCCCAAGTTTTTTAAAGAGTGGAATAGCCCAGAGTATGATTATTGTTCTCGCTTTATCAACTCTTCCTAAATGTAGTGTATTTATTGGCAGAGGACGAGGGAAGGAAAAAAATTAACTGGAAAAAAAAACACACAGTTGGATATCAAAATGTTTTGCTGCTACAGTTAAATTTACATATTCAATAAATGTTTGAAATAATATCTTTGTGTTTTAATTTTCTTTATTTTCATAAAGAATTTACATTTTATGATTCTTATTTTCAAGAACAGAAACCCAATTTATTATATTGTGCCTAAATGGAGAAAGGAAATAATTAGGTCGTAAATTAGGGGATGCCTATATTCTAATTATAATTAATTTTATCATTTATATAGTTTTCCTTTCTCAATTAATGTTTTTTTTTTTTCATTTCCTATGCTTTATCCCAACAATTATATAAAATAGATAAAACATTTTTCTCTTTGATTGTATCAATGAAAAACATTGGAAGGAAAGAGGGAGTGAGCCAAGATAAATCAAAAGAAATGGGGAAATGGTCCAAATCCAGATCTCTTGATTCCAAAATCCATATATTTAACAATTATTCTGTATTCTAAGAAAATACCTCAGTCTCTCAATTTTATCACATTACAAATTTACCATGGATCTTAGGAGCAAGACGACATCTTACAACTTTAAAATCTCCCAAAGTCCTAAACACATAAATAATACAAATATATGTTTTGCTGGTTCCAGAACACAGTATTTTTATTATTTATTAAATGTATTGGGGTGGCAGTGGTTAGTAAATTATATGATGTTCAAGTGTATATTTCTATAATACATCATCTGTATATTGCATTGTATATGCATATCTCCTAGAAAAATCTCAGAGAATATTGAGCTAAAATACAAGTCAAAAAAATACATTTCCATTTCAAAATTTTCAAAACTGGCAAAACTGAGCGTATATTATTTAGGAATACATATGTAAGTGAAAAGAAGCCTATTGAAAGGAAACGACTGATTTTAAAATTCAGGTAGATGCTCTGGAAAAAATAAATGTGATTTGGGGAGGGAGTGAGTAGGATTCTAAGCAATTGTCAGTGTTCCATCTGGTCAATTGGATGATGGTTACAATAGTATTAGATTTATTTTTAGCCTTTAAAATGCCAAACATATAATTACATCTGTTCCTTTTAATGACTACTTCACAATAAAACGTACCATCACCATCCAATTACATGTTTACTAGAAATGCCTTTTAAGATTTTATAGAATGGTCATAGCACTCGTGATGCTCTTTGGCTATATGTTAAATTGGTATTTCTCAATGTCGGTGCTACTGGTATTTTGAACTGGGTGTGTTTTTTTTGTTTGTTTTTGTTTTTGGTGTGGACGGCTATCCTGTGCAGAGCAGTATGGTTAGCAGCACCTTTACCCACTAGACATTGGTAGCATTCCAATCCCGAGTCTTGAAAACCAAAAATGTTTTCAGACATTGCCAATACGTCTTGACGGAAGAGGTAAGGGGGCACAAAATTACTCCTGGTTTAGAACCACTGTTTTAAAGTCTTGTCTTTCCTGGTAATACTTGTATTTTCCCTAAGTTAGGTACATTTGTACTGTATATTTTCACCTCATTCGTTATGTGATAGTTACTTATTAGCCCAGGATGGAACATGCTGTGGGGATTTTTAGAAAACGTTCTCTCTAGCCTTTTCCAGCACATTGTGCATTCATTCAGGACACCCTGAAATGTGTGACATCCAGATTCATCATTATGAGTGTTCAGGTCATCCCCACTTACCTGAGAACAGTCAACAGCAGTGATTGCATTTCTGGGTGGCTGCAGTTTCACTTTTGACCTGTGGTGGTGACGGGTCACTTCAGGAGAACAAGCTCCACCGTACAAGAGCAAGCTTGTACAGAAGTGGAAGCAAAAAAATCTACACAGAATAGTTGTAAGTCCAATTTCTCCCTATAACAAAAGAGATAAAAAAAAGACTAAAATTCTCAGATGAAAGGTTTACTTTTCCAATGAGCTTCTCAAAAGAACCAAGAGAGTTGATTACACAACCTTATATATTTTGAGATTTAATTAGGCAATGTCTAGGGAAAAAAGAAATGGTTTCCTCAAAGAAAAATGCTATCAAAGTGACTTTTTTATTAACTCTGGTAATTTTGAAACATTTTCAGCTGACGCATGTTTGCTGTTGAAGCTTGTTCATTTTGCCTCCACAAGCTAGTTCTTTTAATCCTTCAGTTTAATTGGCCATTACTTGCACTAGTAAAGCTATCAGTAGGAAGATATCTTAAAGTAATGTAATACTTACATTTCACTTGTGTTTTGTTGTTGTTTTTTTTTATATAAAGGGCCATGAATATTTATATATATAAAAAATTATCCTTCCATCTCAGTAAGAGCACATAGCCCCATAATACCTACCCTGGACATAGCTATTAATTTCTGCCCTCTGAATAAGGGTACTTTTGCCTGTATATGCTATTTGATTAAAGGCCTTCACTTTTTCATTCCTTTAAGTCCTCTAAACATTCGTGAAACCTCTATTAGGCATTTACTTTTTGCAAGGAATTATAAGATGTAATCTTAGAAAGGTCACATTTTTGTGATTAATATTTTTTTCATTTTAAATATGTTTTATTGAGATATAATTCATATATCATAAAATTCAGTCTTTTTAATTTATACAATTTAGTGGTTTTAGTATATTCACAGAGTTGTACAACCATCACCATAGTCTAAGTTTGGAACATTTTTATCACACCTAAAAGAAAGCCCATATCCATTAGCATTCATTTCCTATTTATCCCTCCCACCCCCTAGCAACCAGTGATATGTATTTCTGTCTCTACAGATTTGTGTATTCTGGACATTTCATATAAATGTAAAATATAATATTACGTCTACTGGACTGCTTTTGTATACCACAATGTTGTTAAGGTTCATGCATGTTATAGCATGCCTCAGTATTTCACTCCTTTTTATTGTAGAATAATATTCTATTGTATGAATGTGCCACATTTTGTTTATCCATTCATCAGATAATGGACATTTTAGTTGCTTCCACTTTTTTGGCCATTTTGAATAATGCTGCTATGAATATTCATATACATTTCTTTCGGATATATAAATAGGATGGAATTGCTATGGTAACTGTGTGTAATGATTTGAGGAAGTGCTAAACTATTTTCCAAAGTAAATACGCCATATTTTGGCTATTGTAAATGATATTGCAATGAACATAGAGATGCATATATCTTTTTGAATTAGTGTTTTGAATTTCTTTGTATAAATACCCAAAATTGGAATTGCTGCATCATAAGGTAGTTATATTTTTAATTTTTTGAGAAACATCCATACTGTTTTCCATAGTGATTGCATCAATTTGCAATCCCACCAACAATGCATGAGGGTTCCCTTTTCTCTATGTCCTCACCAGCACTTGTTGTTGACTATTAATGCTAGCCATTCTGACAGGTGTGAGATATCTCACTGTGGTTTTAATTTGCATTTCTCTGATGATTAGTAACTGAGCATCTTTTTCATATATGTATTGGCCACTTGTATGTTCTCTTTGAAGAAATTTCTATTCAGTCCACTGCCCACCTTTTAATTGGATTGGGTTGTTTGGGTCTTCTTTTTCTTTTTCCTTTTTTTTTTTTTTTTTTTTTTTTGGTGTTAAGTTGTTTTGGTTCTTTATAAATTTTAGATACTAGCCCCTTATTGGATGTGCCATTGGCAAATATCTTCTCCCAATTGGTAAATTACATTTTCATTCTGTTGATGGTTTCCTTTGCTGGGCAGAAACTTTTTAGATTGATATAGCCCCATTTGTTTATTTTTTAAATTTTGTTTATCTTGCCTGAAGATATATATTCTTAAAAAAGGTTACTAAGAGGACTGTCTGAGAGTTTATTGCCTATAGATGGGGGACTGGGTGAAAAAGGTGAAGGGATTAAGAAGTATAAATTGGTAGTTAAAATATAGTCATGGGGATGTAAAGTACAGCATAGGGAATATAGTCAATAATGTTGTAATAACTATGTATGGTGCCAGATGGGTACTACTTACTGGGTGGGTCACTTCATAAATTATATGTCTAACCATTATGCTGTACACCTGAAACTAATGTAAAATGATATTACATGTCAACTGTAATTGAAAATTAAAAAATAAAAAATTGCAAAGTGACTGCACCATATTATATTCTCAACTGCAACACTGAAATTGAGGGTTGCTGTTTTGCTACATCCTTGACAATGCTTGTTATTATTATTTTGATTATAGCCATGCTAGTGGGTGAGAATTGTTAGCTCGTTGATTTGATTTACAAAATTCATATGTATTCTTTCAATAATAAATGAATCAATTTATCTGATTTTTATTTATTTTATTGAGGTAATACTTACACATATTGAATATAAATTAGAGGTTTTGGAGTTGATCAATTTTTACATATGTGTATGCCCAAATAACAACTTCCTGTATAAAGATTCACAACTTTTTCACATACCTTCTTCATATTGCTAATGAACATTCAGATAGTTTCCAGTATGGAGCTCTGATGTAGCGATATATGCAATAATTTCTGATGGATATCTATGTAGTATTATAATTGCTAGGCCATAGGAATAAATAAATATGTTTAGCTTAGTAGAAAATGACAAATAATTTCCCAAAGTACATTCCCAGTAGCAGTATATGATATTGCACTATATTCTTCTAAGCATTTGATATGGTCTACCCTTTTCATTTTTATCCATTCTAAATGTTGTGTCACATTATCACATATATTGTTAATTTTAATTTTCCTGATGACTAGTGATGTAAGCACTTTTTAATATGATTATTGGCCATCTGGATATTATCTTAATGAAGTATTTGTTCAAGATTTGCTAATGTTTAAAAATATGGTTACTGTCCACAGATTTATTTATAGGCATTTTTAAATATATAAGTATACATACACATTTAAATATGTGAATATATATATATATTAAATATACATATTTACCCTTTATGTATATTCATATACTGTTTTCCTTTTTACATAATTCCTCTTAGATAACAGACATTTTTAATTTCAATGATACACAAATAATCTTTTTTACACTGTTTTATCTTTTCTGTTTATTAAATCCTTTACCCAAGGCCATGAAGATAGCTCCCTATAGTTTCTTCTAGAAAATTTGTAATTTTATCTTTCACATTATTTTATGATCTATCTCACTCTATTTGTGTGTGTGTGTGTTTGTGTGTGTTGCAAGTTTGAGATTGTTTCCCAAACAGATACCCAGTTAATCTAACACCTGATTGATATTTAAAAGACTCTTTTGTCACTGACTTGTTCTGACACTTTTGTCATAATTATAGGTGACTGTAAATGTAAAGGTTGTCTTCTAGTCTCTCTAGTCAACTCCATTGATCTAATTGTTAACCCCTGCATCATGATTTAATATAGCTTCACAGTAAGTCATGAAAACTGGTAGTATATGTCATGCAGTTTTGTATCATTCCTTAAGGATTGGGATGAAATTCTGGATCCTTTATGTTTCCCAATCAAATTTAAAATTAGGCCTTTAATTTCCACAATAACAAGAACTACAACTGGTATATTTGTATAATAATAACAACAAAACAACTGGTATTTGGATTGGGACTGAGTTGAATTTGTAGATCAATTGAAAGATAATTAACTTCTTAACATACTGAGTATTCTAATCCATGAATATGTTATATCCCTCTATTTTCAAGTCTTTAATTTCGTTCAATAAACATTTTGTAATTTTCATTTTCGCAGTCTTATACATAACCCATTACACTCGTTCCCCAAGTAGTTGACATTTGTGGTGTCTTTTTTTTTGTACTTTAATTTCCCAATAATTTGTTTCTGGAACATAGATGCATGGTCTTTATTTTTGTATATTGATCTTGTTTCCAGTGACTCACTAAATTCATTTAATTCTAATTGCTTATAAATTCTTCTGCAAATAAAATTATTTTGCTTTCCCCCCCCAATTATTGCACCTTATATTTCTTTTTCTTAACTTATTGCACTGGCTAGAGATGTCAGCAATAATGTTAAATATATATGATATTGTATATCCTCATCATGTTTCCAACCTCAGGAAAAGTATTTAATATTTCAATATTAAATATGATGTTATCTCTGCATGGTTTTTATACATATCCTGTAACATATTGAAGAAGTTTACTTAAATTCCTAGTATTTTAAAAGTTTTTAGCATAATGGGGTGTTGAATTTTGTCAGAGTTTTTTTTTTTTTTTTTCACTTGTAATAACCGTATGACTTTTTTCCCCATTTATTGATGTGGTAAATTATCTTTATTAATTTTCAAATGTTAAACAGATTTTACAGTTGATGAATAAGGATCTCTTGGTCATAATGTATTATCCATTTTCCAGCTAAGTTCCATGAAATATCAAATATTTACTTGGATAATGAATATTAATACCTCATTTGAATGATGTCACTGATCCTTCATTAAAGAAATGTCTCTCAAATAATGAGAATGCAAATCTTCTCTGTCACTTAATTCTGTGTATACCCATGTTTGCCTACTTCTTCCTGTAAAGAAGTTGATTCTTGTGCTCATTTTTAAGGTATAAAGTGAATATTAAGCACAACTGACAAATAATTTTTAAGTACACACAGCACCATTGGAATGCATTCTTTGAATTTAATGCCAATTCTAGGACCTGTTTGGAAACCACATTCATAACTGAAATGATTATCTGGCAGATAATAAAATACAAATAATAATAATATCTGTCAGATAATAATGTACAAAAATATAAATATTCTGTTATAAATTCACAAAAAGTGAATATGTTAATGATCTATAACAGTGTTTTGGTCATAAAGTATTAATTGATTGGAAGAGATTCATATAAATGATTTTTAATCAGAACTATAAATAATTTATACATAATACCTTGTCACATGGCAGACAAGGGATTGTTTCAGACATAAAAAAAAGTGGAAACTGCATGATGAGTTATGAGTTCTGGCATTTCAAAATTGCTGATTGTTCTAGATTAGGAGCCATTTTAATTTAAGCCATGAAGATGTGATGTGTTTTTGAAAATATGGATTTTGTTTTGTTTTTTATTGTCTCAGCTATCTCAGCATCTAGCAGGGTGTCCAGAAGATTGCTCAAGAAATGTTGAATAAATGCCAGAATGAGCAGATTGGTGAAGGAGAAGCTTAGAATTTATAATTGGGGAAATCAGGAAATGGAGATGATGAGAGACTTATTTTAGATCAATTATGAAAGCATATGCATATAATATATGCTGTCTTTTTTGCTATGTAGTATCACCGAAGCAATTTTGATATGATTTAAGACTTGCATTGAAGGAAAATAAAGAGCAGATTATGCTACTGGCTTCTGAATTTGAGGAACTGACATATGATGATAATAAAGAAGCAGATAATTGATGCATAGTGAGTGGAAGATTACTAAAGCGGATATGTTTAAGTGTACAAAGAAATGGGCATCAAGGAAAAGATAAAGTGTCATGAACTCATTTCATATTCCCCTATGTGCCTTTGGTTTTAAATTGCACCTACTGTCCTTTGATAGGCCCAGTAACGAGAAGAAGCCCAGAAATTCAAATATTGGGAGGATGGTAAAGGGGAGGAAAAGGGATACTAAGCCTTATTTTTGCTAAAGTTTACATAGAATTCTAGGTGTAAGTGGAGTGAACGGAGGTTGAGTTGATTTTGTATAGGAGGAAGAATCTGTTTTTGGCACAAAGTACTTTATGAGCTAAGGGTACTTTGTATTTGGGAGAGATATTTGATTTTAGAAATTTAAAGGTAGTGGGGCCAGAGAAGAAGTAGATGACTGAATCCTGATAGATGACTAAGGTGTAAGGGAGAGCAATAAAGGGAATGGAGAGCAATAAAGGAAATGGGCTTCCATATTTCTTTTTAATGTATGCAGCTTTTACCAGAGCAGAGGAGGCAGGTTTTAGGGTAAGTATCCATGATCCATGCATACATAAATATTTGTTAAATACCTTCTCTGTGCCAGAAACTGTTCAAGGTACCAGGATCTCAGGAATGAGGGTCTCAGCAGTGAGGAACACACACAAGGCCTCTCATTCTAGATAGAAAAGAGAGAAAATAAACCATTCAACATAAATATATGAGCAAGATATTTCCTGAAAGTGAAAAATGCTGTGAACAAAATTAACAGGGTGATGCCATAGAGACCGGCAGTTAAGGATGACTGTTTTAGCTTGGGTACTCAAGGGAATCTTTTCTGAAGATGTGACCTTTATGATAAAAGATGAGTAGTGAACCACATAGTGATCTGGGGGAAGAGTGTGCTAGGAAAAATACAGAGCAAGTTCAGGAGCACGGAGTAAGGCATTGCTTAGGGACCAAAAGAAATCCAGTGTATCTGGCAAAGCATGGAGTGAAGGAATCATAGCATGGCATGAGTTTGCAAGGTAGAGGCTGATCTCCTAGAGCATTGCAAACCAATGGGAAGAGTTGGAATTCTCCCCTAAATCAAAGAGAGCATTGTTGGAAGTCTTTAAGCAAGAAAGTGAAAAAATTCCAGTTACAGTTTTAAAGATTATCTGACTGCCTTGTAGAGAATGCATTAGTGGAGGTAGGGAACTTAGTGAGGATATCACATGAAAAATAATGAGCTAATCAAAGCAGTCATAGAACACATGTAGATACTTCTGGGACATATATTAGAGAAACAGCAACCAGAAATTGAATTGTCTGTGGGATAGGGTAGGAGGCATGTCCAATAACAACAAAATACACGTGTGTGTGTGTGTGTGTGTGTGTGTGTGTGTATCCCTGAGCCTAGCATGTTTCTTCTTTCACTGAACACAATTGTATTAATCACAATCACTCAATCACTCACTTCTAATCCAAATTCCCCTGTAGATGTTTCCATATTTGTTTATCCATTAAACTTATAGTATATGTGATGAGGACTTCACATCTTTGCTAAAAGGTATAGCAGGTTTCAATGTAACAGAGGCCTTTAGAATGTTATATTTTAAGTTTGTGCTAGTTCCACTGTATGCAAACACTGGTCAATTAACATCCTTCTGTATTACTAATGTATTTCCCTACCCAAAGAAATATTTTCTTGTTTCTGACAGAATGTGCTAAAACTACTCATGGACACTAAACCCAATTCAACTGATATTTATGGTAGTGGCTTATATTGTGCATTGTGTGTGCCATTTCTCAGAAATACCTACTCTTAGAGAATTGTACATACTTGATGAGGGAAAATGGTGAAAGAAACCAGGTCAGATCCAATTCAAATAGTGAACTCCTCTGTTGGTCTCAGAACAGTGGAATGAATAATCAAAATTCAGAAACTAAGAAACATAATCTTTGTAATAGCCTTAGAAATCCAAGAGCAAGAGGCTAGTTTTACCTATCAAATTTTAGTTAGATATGTCCAATACCAAAATATGGCTATGGAAGAAAAATACAAATAAACTGGAACATGCAATACAGGTGACTCTAAAGCTACAAGTACTAAATAAACCAAGGCCTTGGCAGTGGAGGGTAGGGGGTACGGAGGAGGGGGGATTCTTCATGTTCTCCATCCAGCCAGTGTCTATCCTCTCCCTTTTTTCTCTCTTATTACTTCCTTTTGATGCCATCATGGGAGTTGGGACTTGGCAAGGATGCTTATTCTGACTAAGCAATGAGCCTCATTTGGCAGGAGAAGGGGCAGGTCATACATGTTAGCTTGCGTATCCCATGAGTACCATCAGGAAGAGAGTCTTCCTTCAAAATAATATACCGAGTGGGAAATCTATTCAGTTGGGCTAGATGATCAGTGAAAAAGGGACAGAACTGTAGGGTAGGAAAAATAGCCCCTTGCTTTATCTACACAGCAGTCTCTTCGCTTTCACATTAAGCGCTAACAGCGGCAATCTATTCTCAATGCCACTTGTACGTTCAAGGCAAGACCCAATCATTCCTAAGTGCACTTGTGTATTGCAAGTTATCAAGAGGGTACGAGAATAATTCTACCAGTAAAATATATTCAGGTTTTCTTTTGGAACAGCTATATCTGGGAACAAATCTATTTCTTACATGAAATACGCGCCTCATTATGTGTTACATACTGTATATATGCATATATATTAAACTTGGACTCCAAATACATGTCTAATTTATGTACAAGTTAAATGTTCATTTAAAACCAATGTCTTTGCATACATTCCAGTTATTAGAATGGCGATATTTGATTAATTAAAACAAAGGATAACAATTTTATTATGTTTATTCTAAACTACCAAATCTAGAAATTTCAGAAGCGTGATTTATATGTCTATGCATGTTTTTATGAATTATGATTGTTTTTATAGATTGTTTTGAACTATCTGAAATCCCAACTTTATAATCAAATTACAATGAGGTTTTACTTTTATGTACAAAGTATCTGCTTTTCCATAGGAGTTTGCCATGATAAAATAGAAATTCCTTGTTTGGAATTTCAAGATCTAGTTATTCTCTGGTAAAAGTTACTCAGTACGGACTTTCTTAGATATACAATTACTCTGTATTGATAATTAATTGAACTATTTGTATTTGAAATTTTAACTTACACTAAATGAGATTGTCTTTGAAAGGACTGTTGAAATTTGACCTTATATTATTAAGTTACAAATTATCACAAGTTAATAGAAAATGAATCGGAAGGTAAGCTGACTTTATCTTTTAAAATTTCTCCAGTGTGTTTTACTGATGATACTCATGCCTTTGGAAATAGTAATGACACCAGTATTTCCCCTTTATACATTTGAACCTAGAGTTTATAATAATTAAAATGTTAAGAGTGAGTATGCACAGGATGTGTTATAGGAACAACAACTTTCAGAACATATCTCTGTGTCTTATATTTTTTAATTCTTTAAGTTTATTAGGTAATCCAAGTTTGTTGGGACAGCCTTAGAAATGAAAATTAAATTATATTTTAAATTTCTTTTCTTTTTGAGGGAGGTCAGAGAGAGCTGACGTTAAATCCCAATTGTACCTTTACTTGATTTCAAACAGATCAGATAATTCTTTAAGCATCAATGTCTTTGGTGAAATAGTGGTATTAGTATACTCGTACACCTCAGAGGGATGTGGGGATTAGTTGAGATGATATATATGTTAGCACTCACACATATTAAGCATTCTATAGGAATAAGGACAATTAGAGTGGGATGATGAAGGATTACCCTCTTCTACCTGATTTATCATCTACTTATAATCTAATTTTTTCTGGATCTTTCTATTTTTGTGACATCAAGTAGATACTCTTTGAATAAGATAATGTTAAGCTTGAATGGATTTTTTTTATTTAATCCTATGAAAGAGAAAAATTGGTACAGATATGGTCCGATATAGATAAATTGAACTATGCATGTGTATAACAGAGAAAGGAGTGGAAATTTTGGATACCAGGTGCAAATAAAGTCTCACTTTTACACAGCGGTCCAGGTATTCCAGTTCCAGAGTATTTATGATACCTAGACATTTAGGCTTCATTTCATAGGAGGGAAGGTGATGAGCATTGATCACAAACTCTGAATTGCCTTGGGCCAGACAGGTCACATAGAGAGAAGGAATCCTAGTGAAAAAAACCATAGCAAGTGCAGGCCAAACACTAAGGGCCAGACATTGTATGACCTGCCAGTTTATAACCCTGGGTGTAGCTTTAGGGATGTTAGTGATATGGTGCCTTTTTAAGAATCCCTTATGTTTAAATAGTTAATACGGTAATACTTCTCAGACATGGAATCTTTTAGGCAAAGTTCTAATGCATATGGACTTACTATTTAAATATGAATATTCTTAATCTAGTAGAAATACATTTTGCCATCCAAATCAGTGTTGCAGTTGCACACTGTCTAACTTGCAGTATCCTGGTTTTCTGATTCTACCCTTGTTACAAAGTTGCTTTCTAAAATGTTGATAATATTTATATACCAAGCAAAATATGCTGCCTTTGATCTTTGCACTGTTAATATTGATGCTGCATCAACACTGGTTGATGCTTCAAAATCACATACACCTTGATACAAAATACTCATTAATTTATGTGAATTAGAGTTAGAAATGTGACTGCTAAATATATGTAAAAAATTAACAAAAAGGTGATTCTTTTTTTCCCTTCCCTTCAGGGAAGAACTATACTGTAGTTTGAAAACAAACAAATGTACAAAAGAGTAAATGTGCTTGAAGTATAAGAAACAGTGCCACTTGATATTTGTTTCTATGAATCTAAAATGTGTTCATAAGAAATGTATTAAACAGTTAAGGTCAGTTTTGCAAAAGGTCAACAAGGATGTCTCATTGATATTCTTTTTATTTATTATATTTTTGTTGTAGATATTTTTAAAAATGCAAGACTTTTTACAATTATACTCCTAATCTGGGATCCTCCAAAATTTTCCTATATGATTATGCTTCTAAATAGCAAAATATTCTGACATGAATTTTTCATATTTATAATCTGTGTAAATAATCAGCTATTTCATTGGCTTACAAAAGTCTTTCATATCCACATTCTCAATAAATCTTTAAAAGAGTGTTCTAAATCTCATGTGTTGTATAATTTTTCTATTATATCTAGTGAAATCTCTTTGAGAACCCATTGTGTTGAATAGAATTAGTGATGTTGAAGGTAATCGAAAGAGCAGAAACAGATAATTAAAGGAATGAAAGGCGGAACCTGTGAGCGAAGATTAAAGTGAAATAGTGTCATTTAGTTTGGAAAGAAGAAAAATGATCTTCACTCATAGCTTAAATATTGAAGAGAAAGAATAGCTACTCTCCATTTATACAAATGATGGATTAAGGTAAAATGAAATGGAAATTGAAGGAAGGCAAATGGAATGAGCAGATTATTGTAAACAACCTTGCACTCATTTAGAATGAACTGAATCTTTAGTCCTACTTCCTTGACTCAGTCACCATTGGATGGTATTTGCATTTTTTTTATTCCTTTCAATATGTGCAAGTAATATATGTAGAAAGTTTTGTAAATCATAAAGGAGTTTTGTGAAAACTCCTCAGTAGAGAATCGTAGAAAAGATTTTAACAGATATTTTGGCGCACTTATTTTAGTACTTGAAATGAACTTTTCATATATATCAAGTGTCATGGAAATTACAAACCCTAGAATAAAACAGCATGTACCATGGTTCCCCAACTCTTTGTTGTGATATGCTGTGACACTATAGGAAACTCACAGGGGCACCATGAGAATTTTAAAAATTTTCAAGGAAAATAGTGATGCTCGACGTTTGTTAGACACCACACAATCTACCACCTCCACGTAGTTCTCAGATTTAACATTAGCACACAGTAATTCCTTTTGATGATTTCATAGTTTTGAGAAGGTGGTTTTTTAGTCTTCCTGTGATAAATTTCAAGAACCCTGGGGGAAATCTGGGTGGAATAGGTTGTAAGGGTGATGGTGTCAAAAAGTTGCACAGCTCCCAATCAGCACACATATACTATTAGTGAGAAACTGTGGTTACTGAAAACAAAGTAAAATGTGTTGTTGTTTTTTTTTTGATTTATGTGCATTTTTTTCAAATAGCTACTAAGTGTTAGGCCATAATTATTTGTAATATTAATTTGTTCAAACTTAACTACTTATTAAATTAAACTGTTTAGATTTTTTTACTTTATTTGTGGAATGCTGTAAAAAAATTATAAATCACAAAGGTCACTGTGAAACCAGAAAATTGAGAATCTCTATTCATTTTTAAATTTGATTTTAGAACAATATCCATCTCATATTCTTCATAATATGCCAACATGGATAAAAGTGTGGGTTGAGCTTAATCATTATAAATTTGTGACAGTACCTTAGAGTTAATTAATGCTGTGACTTAATTTCTCCTTTAAATGACTTCCATAGTCAGAAGGTGCTCTTTCCAGTCCATTGTGTAGGGTTTTGGAGATATTTCTTATTAATTATCATTAATGTCTTGCAAAAACTAGGTCCTTTATTAAAGACAAGAATTGAAGACCAAGAATTTCATACGTGAGAAAGAATAATGACAGCCTATGACCTATGTCCATGTTTTTTTATCTTTGTTGTGTTAGCAAAAAAGCATTTATTTAGACCTTATAAAAATTTTTCAACATATTGAAATTTAAAAATGAATTTTTAGATATATTGAGAAGCTATCTTTAGTAATAGTTCTTTCAAATTACAAATGGAACGTCCCTTGAGGAAAAATTAGAATCACTAATCATAGGCTTAATAAAATATTGCTAATAGGCAGAAATATTCAACCCTGAATTAAAATCTTCAGTAGTGAGAAAATAAGAAAGGATACAAGTCTGAAGTTTATTCAATTTCCTCTTTTGCTATATCTTCCCAATATGCAGGGTTGTTTGAAAATGCTCTTAGTAAAATGTAGCCTCTAACTGTTGAAGTCAGTTCCCAAGTTTTGACTTCAGTGATGCATTACAGATGCGTTTATTTTTATTTAATTAGCTGGCCTCTTTAATTTAGGTCCTGAAACACTGCCTGCAATGTTTATCAAACGTGTGACCGTAGAAATATATCCCTAACCATTTCTTTCTCTTTTGAGAATCCCAATTCTGTATGGTGCTCACAGAAAAATCAAGCGTGTACGCTGCCTCAACGCCAAGTTATTTGTCATTACATTAGAATCAGAGGTGAAGAGTTTGTAGCAAAAAGTAATTAGTATCTGTCCTGCCTTATAATATTTTTGCAAATTGAACATTTAAATTTTTTAATAATGATGGATAAGATCATATTACGTTATTGTCTGTTTGAGTTGTTATTGTCTTATATGCTGGCTATAACTCTCTGTAAAACCTGATATGGTAACAGGGGGACTAGTGACCTGACATAGGTCACATGCAGCTGACCAGTACAGATGCTGTCAGAGTAATGATCCTTTAAATTCTCAAAATGGTTTCACATTTGTGTGTGTTATGACTGTAGTAGAATTATTTTAACTCTCATTTATCTTAGCTTAAATCATGGTTCAGAACTATATAATGTGTCGGAGGAATACTGTTATATGTATGCTTAATTTTAAAGATAACTTTTTTGGCTATACCTGGAATATTAAAAAGTTAAATTTACAACTACCTAGAAGTTACAGATAATTTCCTCTTACATAATAAAAGAAATAATAAATAAGGTATATAGCAGGAGTTAAAGTCTATTATATTTGTTTTCATTCTTTTTGTTTTGAATTTGGTTGCAAACGAGGTATTATATATATCTATCATACATCATTCTTCGAATACTATGAATTTCATAGATATTGTTTTTGTTGACCAATTAGAGTTATATGTATTTATGCATTGTGAAGTTAGCCCTGATACCAATACTTTATCTTGAAAGGAGAATCAAGCAGAATAAGTATGATGAGTAGTAAGAACCTCTAGTAAATTTTGTCTATTGCATTAAAAATAATTTCCATAGTAGCTATGGGGGCATAAAAATAGCTTTACTGCCATCTTCTAAATTCTTCTGACTGGGCTAATAATCCAATTAACAAGAGACAGATTAACAGGAGAAAATGTCCAAAATTTATTATGGATGTACATGCAGGGGGCCATAAGAATAAGATCCAAGAAGGCGTTGGGCAATTGAGGTTTATACGAGTTTGTCATTCTGGACCTAAGGGATGGTGGCAGAGCGTGGGGTGTGTTGGGGTGGGTGGAGGGGGTTATGGATTGGGACTTCAAACAGTAGGAAGGCAATTCACATGAAGAAGAAAAAGCAAACGTTTGCTGAATAAATGTTTGCTGGGACATCTTTATGAATAGAGTGCAGAGAGGATTTTGAACAAATGATCCTTGCCAAGTTCTGTAGTCACACAGCAGCCTAGCCAACTGTCCCCCCCGTGTCTTTCCTTGAGGAAAGAAAAGTCTGTGAGACTGTGCCTTTTTAGGACTTTGCTTATCTCTATGTTTTACACCTTATGTCTCTCTGTCTGGTCCCCAAAAGATGGTTTGCAGCCAGCCAATGACGAGTAAGATTCCCCACAGGGGGAACAACTCAAGCCAGGCGGAACCCAGTGGGGACCCCCAATGAGCTACCTTAGAAGATCCAAAAAGGAGCCTTGCCTCCCCTTCCCACCTGCCTGGGAAAAGCCCCTTGCTGACTCTGGCTTTCCTCTCTCACCTGATTGTGAGAGAAGTCATGAGGACAACAAAGATCAGTTCTCTCCACTTATCTCAACGGAACTGTTACAATATGAGAGACTTGACCCTGAGAAGGTACATACTTTAGGAAAGGCATTATGGGACTTTGTGCTTCGGCTGTTGACAGACAAAGGGTGATTAGAATAAACATTTTTCTGCTATGATGTATCAGTCTCACAGACCATGTAAGAAACAATGTTACTTTCGTGTATTTGTATACTTATCAATAAAAACCTCCAGTCAGCTTTATTCTGGGCTCCAGTCTTTCAGAACTGTGAGACCCCCTGACCTTCTGAGATTTAACTGCATTAAGTTTCTATTTCTTTCTGTCTTAAAAACTTAACCCAAAGCCGCCCCTCACTGCCCGTGTTGCGCTAGACACTGGCGCCCAACGTGGGGCTCGAGAAGGGAAGGACTACTAAGAGTCGTAAGGTTCTGCAGATACGGCTGAAGGGCTCCGAGCATCCTCTGCGGCAACTACCTGGGGTAAGGAGGTAGCTTTTGGACTTGGAGAATTTAACCAGGGTAACGAAGGAATTTAAAAGAAACTACTAACACTTTCGTGTGAAAGAGTGTGAGTGTGTGAGTGAATGCTTATGATTCCACGGTCTTTCAGACTATGGAGTTTGATTGGGCTCATCACTGTGGTTCTGTAACCACAACATATGGCATACCAGTGATTTGGCATCTCGCCAACCAGGATGGTGGTGGGGGGGTGTATGACCACACCTCTAGCCATGACGGGTTCTAAGGTCCAGAGAGGGGCACAGCCAGCCGAACATCAGAGTGGAATTGGAGTGAAAGTCCTCTTTCCTTTCCTGCTTAATTACTAACATGGGGAATACAGAAAGTAAGTACAGACCTTATATCTGCCTGCTTAAGCAGCTTCTTAAGAAGGGAAAGCACAAAACCTCAGAAAAAAGATTAGAGGAACTCCTTAAAGTAATTGAGACTCATTGTTCCTGGTTTCCAAACCTTGGAACACTTGATATAGATAAGTGGGAAGAAGTAGGACAAAGTCTCCATTAAGTACATTCCAATGGAGTGTCTTTCCCCGGTTCAATCTAGGAAACATTCCAGCTAATCCGCTCAATTTTGGAACGCTCCAAACAGACTCAGAGGAGGAGAGAGAAAAAGATGACAAAGATCAGTTTAAAACGACAAAAGAGGGTCCGGATGATGACGAGGGATCCGAGACGGTGTCCACTATCATTCCTAAAAATCTGTATCCAGATCTGGAGGAATGTTTTGGAGATGATTGTTCCCCTCCTCTGTCTCATTGGCCGCCTCCCCCACCTTGGTGTTTAAAACAAATGCGGAGGCTTTCCAAACCAGCTAGGCAAAACAATAATCCCTTTCTCAGTAAAAGTATCCCTCAGACAACTAAGAAGGGTACGCGCTCTTCATTATCAGCTACAGAGCGTGGCATACATCAAGCTAAACTCGAGGGAGACATAGATGCACTCAATTTTCCAGTGATCTTTAGACAGGCTGAAGCCCCTAATGCAGACCATCCTGAAGGGGTCCATGAGGTGATTTATGAGCCTTTCCCTTTTCAATTGCTCAAAGAATTAAAGCAAGCAGTTTTGCAGTTTGGGACTACTTCTCCATACACTGTCGGCCTCCTTAAAGGTATTGCCGATGGCAATCAGATGATCCGCGCAGATTGGAATGCTTTGGCAAAAACTTGTCTAATTCCTTCTTAACACTTCCAATTTAAAACTTGGTGGATTGATGGTACAGAAACACAGGAGAGACAAACTCAGGCTCGTAATGTAGATATTTCTGCTGACCAGCTATTAGGGAAGAGACTTTGGACTGAGACTCGTGATTAGCTAGATATGGAAAAATTGGCTGTCGGACAATTAAAACAAAGTTCATCTCTGCGTATAACACACTAGTTTACATTAAACAATAGTACTACTCTGTGATGATATCTCCCTTCCTGGAGCAGGTCCTGTCCTCCAAATTTCTTTTAGGTAGTTATGGGGAAGGTCAAAGGTTTTTCCTGAGCCTTTTGTTCCTTAATAACCAGCTTAAAATCAGTATCTTAAAAGGCATATATTGAGATGGCAAACTCTGCTTCACTTCACAGCCACGCCATTTAAGGGTGGAAGGGTGGAAGGGCTTCCTAGAAGAAGGGAAGCCATCAAATTAGTTTCTAAGTTCAGGCTTCTTTCTTTTCCTCTCATGGAATCTCCCTTCCTGTAAATCCTCACCTGACTTTTTTTGCACATTTCATTCACATCTCAACCCAAATGTGACCTTCCCTTGTCATCTAATAGTTTCTTCTCCCCTCTTTACAGTGCATCACTTTACACTGCTTTATTCGTCCCTCACAGCTCTATTTGGAATTATTTAAATGTTGTTTTGTGTACTTTTCTATTGTGTGGGTCTTTCTAATCTCCATGGCGACAAAAACTGTCTTGTTCAGTACACCTGGAATAGTACCTGGCATACAGTAGGTATTCTAGAAATATTTATTGAATGAATGATTAAAAGAGGATGCTCTTTCATTAGTTTTTGTTTGTTTGTTTTTGTTTTTTGTTTTTTTCTGTTATGTGTTTTGGTCTTGAGAGCTAATTCAGTTGTCAGAAAGCCACTTTGATTTTTTTCCTTGAGTTCTGCTCTTTAGCATATCATTCCAATTTAAATTTTTACTGACTAGAGATTTCATCTCTTCATTTTGGTCATACTAATTTGAAATGAAATGGCAAGATTTGACATGATAATAAAATATATGTGTTAGAGAATTTATTTCTGTAGTTAACTGAGGTTTTTTTCTGGAATATTTTTTCCTTATATGATGGATATTTCAGACAATTAGAAAACTAAAATATTTTCCATAACATTGTTTCTAATAAAACAATGTTAAATTTTCCTAAGGTAAAACCAATTTTATTAGAGAAATTGAACAGTTTTCTATGTTATAGAACACGGATTGTAATATGTAGCCAATATTTTAGATTTTGAATTCATTACATAATGTGTACTAGGTTTTTAAGACCTGTTTTTATGGACTCCAGTACTGAATTTTGAAATAAACTGAATGTATCAAAATCTGTATTTTCTTAGGCAAAATGGAATGGAATAGGATAAGACAGGGCAGAAAGGAAGAGAACAGTGGAATACAGTAAAGAGAATAGAATATCCTACTTGCAATTTACACTGTATTTCTTCTTATAGGTAGAAGTCAAAAAAGTTCAAAAACGTATGAGAATCTGTATAAGCTTGTAGGATCATTGCTTAGTTTCCTTTTGTTGCATTAAATTTGCCTTGAATTCAGTCCATTTGAGATTTGAAATATATATGTGCACAGCAGTCTGTTTTCATTTATTTGCTAGAGTTCAAGCCAATTATAAATATCATCTTTATTTGAACATTCAAATTCAGTTTGTTATTAAACACATAGTATGGTAATAATTCAAATACACTAAAAGTTGGCTGAACCCTGATTCCTTATGTTATACCACATGCGCAGGATTGCTTATTCTAAATACTCTTTTGGAATCACATGAGTATATTCTCAAACTTTTTCATTTAAATGGCTAAATGACAATTATATGAGCTCAAACCACCAATTGACTTTATAACTTAAGTGGAATGTGATTGAGACTTAACCTAACATCTCTTCTAAAGCTCTCAATTTAAATTGATTCCAATCTAGTCCCAAATAATGACATATTTCTTATTAACTAATTGTATGATAAAAATACATATACAATTATATTAGGAATCATTCTTGTTTTTATAAAGGCATGACTGGCTTTTAAATATAAATTAAAAGTGATTTGGTTAATTGTTAACATTCCTTAACATCAACTTTGTTCTTTGCATTTATTTTAACATATATTAACGTAACATACTTAACATTTAATTAATATACATTTGGCATGCAATATGTATTAACATACATAACATACATTACATATACTATTTTTAATACATGAGTGGGTGTTTTACTGGAAATGCTGTTGTCTTCCACTCTCTAGCATCCTTAGCTAATATTCTAATTGCAGTTATAAAATGAGATAACCTATCTCTATCTCAAAAACTCCTGCTCACAAAGACTAAATGTCATAAAAATTGAGCCTTAAAGAAGCAACAACAAAAAAGTTGTGCTTACAAAATAAAAACTCGATTCTTAACAAAATATTCACAGGCCCTTTGGAGAAATTTCAAATAGAAAGGTGCAAAAAAGCAAAAAAAAAAAACGGGGGGGGGGGGGAATGTATCTTGGTAACACTACTACAAATCAAATTATTTCTGAAATCATACTTAAAGTTGAATTTCAGTAATTTCTGATTTTTATGATAGCCATAGCAAGTATTATTTTATCTTGCTTTCTCTGAAAGTATGAGGAAAGTGAGATTATTTAACTATGTCTTTCCTTATGACACTATTATTATTATTATTAGTTTAGTATTATTAGTTTAGGTTAATACAATAGAGCAAGAAATATTAGCTTCATATCTATTGGATGATTCCCATTCCTCAGTTCTTTAAATGTCACCTGAGAGTGATTTTCTTGATAATCAATTATTGGTTTCTAAGGTGATAGCTATTCTTTTGAAAATAAGAGATTAATACTTTCAGGCTGAAGGTTTGATTCTGTTATATTTATTGTGGCATGAAATAGAGATTTTATCTGGCCATTTTAAGGCAAGAAGGGATATCATGTTGAAGTATTTATTTCTTATTTCTACATTCTAATATTATTGCAGTCTACTCTGTTTTAAACAGGGAAACTGAGCATGAGTGTTTACAAGATTTAAGGAAATATTTGACATGTGCGAAATGACATCTATACTAAATAAATAAATGCAGCATGCTTAGAAAATCTTCCATAAAAAACTTCCACAAAAAAAGGAGTAAGTAGAGTTCTCAACTCATGAAATGTTACAGAATCTTAACTTTTGAAGGGAACTCAGAGCTTGTCCATCCCAACTTCACACTAAAAGAAGATTCAGCTCAAAGGATGAGTCACTGTTTTAAATAAAACTTTATCTAGTACCTCCTTAAATCCAAGACACATTTCTAGATTCAAGGAAAACAACATAAAAAAGATACGTTTGTACCTTGCAGTAATATATCGGTCAGGACAAGCTAACTACCATGAAAGGCAACCCCATAATTTCAATGATTTGGCACAATCAATATTTCTTGTTACACTGGAGTGGGTATGATACTCTGCAGTGCAGAGTTGTTCTGAGATCCAGCATCCTTTTCCTGTCCACAGTATCCTTATTCCCGTAAATCCTGCCAATTCAAGTAGGGGAAAGAAAAAGAGAATGAGGGGAGGGTTGCATTAGGAGATATTTATGGGCCAGGCGTAAAAGTTAGTACCACTTCTGCTCACATTTGATTATTGTTATCTGATCATACCAACTAACAGGGAAAGCAGAGAAATCTAAGCAAGCTTGGTGCCCAGGAGGGAGGAAAAATGAGTTTGGTGACTAAATAAAAGCCTCTCCTGCAAGGCTTTTGCAGATTATTAGTATCACTGAAACATTATCCCTCTAGCTTCTTTCTGACCATTTACATGTCACTGCTTAAGTAAGAGTGAAAAGCCAAGTATGTGAGAATTTGCAATTAAATCTGAGGATTTCAATAAGAATCCAATTAGTAGAATGATTTTTCTCTTTGTGAGTACCTTTATCTGACTTATAAAAATAAGGCCATTTTCAGGTGAAGCAATAAATAGGAAATTGTGTGTGTGTGTGCGATTGTAACTTAGGTTATTAAAATGTGGGTGCTGAATGGTATTAACGCGACTGATTTTTTTGCACTTTGTATTCTATTAAGAAGCAGTTATTGTATGGTTGTCATCTAATAGACAACTGTGAAGTGCTTGATAAACCTGTAGTTCACCCTGGGTGATAGGTAGACACTCACACATAATAGATGACACATTTGTAAAGAGGCATTACCATTTGTAGACAAAAAAAATATGCTTCATGAAAAAAAAATGTTGTAATAGCCAGAGTCAATATCAAGACAGTCGAGATAATATTCAAAAAAAAAAAAAAAGGGATTTGCTTAATTCATCTGGTGTAACTGAAATAGTTGAACTCCTCAAATATATTCAAAAATTAAAACAAGTGCTTAAAATATATGACAGAAGCTCCACATAATATATACTGCTTGTACCTAAAGGGAAAATGAGAATTGCATACGTGTGGGATCTGATCAGTTCACACATTTCAATGACCCCTCCCCCACTTAGTAGATACATGTATTTTTATATATCATTACCTTTATACAATGGGAAGTTAATAATAGAAGCATCCCCATGCCTCCAATCTCACTGTTTCCCTTCTGTTTATAGAATGAACTCCAAACTCCAGTTTGCCATGCCAGATTTTCTTCAATATGACCTCACTGGGTTTTCAACATATTTTCCCTCCACCAAGTACACGAAAGTCATTATTCTACGAAAACTGCTCTCCCCAGTATATGTATCTTCTCTCTCTCTCTCTCTCTCTCTCTCTCTCTCTCTCTCTCTCTCTCTCTCTCTCTCTCTCTCTCTCTCTGTCTCTCTCTCTCTCCCTCCCCCATCACATGTGTAGATTTATGTTATTATAATCTGCTTTTTCAAGTTTCTTTTAAATATTAAGCTAAATACTTCATGCCCCTCTCTCACACAAAATTCCATAGTTTACAGTTTGGGTTTGAGGAGTAGCCAGTCATTAACAACTGGATCAAATAGTTTTTGGTGTATTTTTTGGATTCTTTGGGATTTCTGTTATAGGATCATGCCTTCTTGAACAAACAAACAAACAAACACACACACACACACACACACAGAGATAGTTTTACCTCTTCCTAATTTGGATTTTTTTTTTAAATTTCTTTTTCTTGCTTTGTTATTTTGGTTACACCTTCCACTACTATGTTGAATACAGTGGTGAGAACAGAATTTCTTTTCTTGTGTTTGATCTTAGGGGAAAACAGGTAATGCTTCTAAATAGTGTTGTCAACTGCAGTGTTTTACCTTCCTTGTTATAGATTTAGTAAAAATAAATAATAGCAGCTTTATCAAAGACAGGATAAACATGAAGATTTCAGGCAAGTTAATACATAATTTAAAAACAAAATAATACATATGTCACTATGATATGAGAGAGGAAAAATAATATTGCATTATAATTTCACTATAATTTGATTATTAGCTCACTAATATTTTGAATATTTTTATGTTTCCTGTATATATCCTTTGGTCAATTTCTCATTCACGTATTTGGGTATTTTTCATTTTCATGTTTGTCTTTTTTCATTAATATGCAATTTTGAATATTAAGACTATTACCTTTGCCTATATTATATCTTATAAAGTGTTTTCTATAGTGGTTGATGTTTTAAAAATGTTTTTCCATATAGTTTTTAAATTGTCACATAAAATTTGTTTGTTTTATTATTTTGGTTTCACACCCTGCTTTAAAAGTTTTATCTTGGCAAAATAAAAAGTAAGAAATATCAGGTTGCTCTCCAAAATATTTTTGGAACTTTTACAAACCCATGAAATACCAATAAAAAATAATTTTAGACTAATTACAAGTCATAAATTGGCAGTAACATTACAAAAAAATTCTGAACAATTTTGATCATCCTTGGAGGTAAGTAAATTTAAGAAGATTCGATAGAAATAATGCAACTTTTGTCTTACATATAAGTTTTGGACATTTCTTTATAGGGGAGAATCGGTAACAGTTGAACATGAACTAGACAATTGTGAGTTTAGAGAATGGCAGCTCCTGACTCAATGTTATTTCATTAAAAATGATACTTCCAAAATAATCCTGCCATGATTCAGAAAATAACTACTATTAGCATCCTTTTTTGTGGCTCCAATATTGATTTTCAGAGACAATGCACTGAGAAAATAGGATATATAATAAAAGCTAATCTTTGTTTAGAAATCATTCCATACCAGAAAAAATTTTAAGTGTTTTGCATACATTAGCTTTTGAATTGTCACATCATCCTTACGAAGCAGACATTATTTAATTGCCCCGTGTTATAGATGAGGAAACAGGCATAGTTTGGTTGAGTCATATTCTCAAGGTCACAGAGCTAGTCTGTTAGAAAGCCAATGTTCATACCTGAGCACTCTGGCTCAGACTTTATGTGCTCCATATGACTGGCTAATTTGAATCGGAAGAGTCATTCAGGAAGTATTTTGAGCACAATGTGCTCAAAAAGAACAGATCTAATTCTGACTAGAATACAAAGAGTAAATTCAGATTTTCAAAGATGACACAAAACCAAAACTCTTAAATAACCTGTACCAGGTGTAGTACTGTGTTTGGTGAGGGAATGTGCATTTGTTTTGGATGTCGGTCATTGACCTAACATAATTGGTGTACCATACAGGTGCTACAGCATAATTAAAATTAGCAAAGACCATAATAGTGTTGACTTGCATATAAAAATAAAATAAAATATCCTGGGTCAGGAATTCAAAACCAAGATGAGTAATTAAAGTACTAAGCTGCCAGGCTATATATAAGATTTGTATGAAACTATGATCAGGTCTAAGCACAAAAAGACCAGTGGATTTCAGACTTGGCTATATCGGAAGGTGGATGGGAAAAGTTCCTTAATACAGTCTATGCAGACCTTGCCTTGTTTAAAACTGACCATTTTGCCCATTTATCCAATGAGCAAGCTGTGAAGGATTTTGAATGAAAAAGAAATGAACTCAAATACAGTGACTTTAAGTTAGCTAATGTCTTCAAGTGTTATACCACCTGTCTTATGTTGAATCAGATATCATAAATACATGAAAAAACAATTGACAGAAATATGAAACTCTATGCAATTTTAATTTGATAATTAAAGTTTAAATCAAGAACTAGAGAAGTTACAAGAATTCTGTTGAGGGGAAAGGGAGGGGAGCAAGGAAATAGAAAGTCAGTGAATCGACAACCGAGGAACCACAGGGAGAGTAGCATGGTACTCAAGGCATATTCCTCCATTTCGCGTATTACCCACAGGTAGGCCTTGGATGGTGAATCTTTTATTCACAGTATTACTATCTGAGGGTGATTGTTACTGTGACTGTTATATTGGTTTCTTTTCCTGTGAAGCAATGTGCAAACATCAAAGATGTCTTCTATTAGAATCAAAGTACTCCTCAATGGGAAACCTTCTTAAATAATAGATGGTACTTGAAGATGTTGGTTGTTATTTTAAATAATTAATTCTATCTAATTTTGGTGGTAACTGAATTTTTACTGCTTTGTGAGAGCTTGACATGCTACTTGATTTAGAGGAGCAAGAGTTTTAAATATTGCGCAGTGCTTATTCTGAATAAATTTCCCACAAATTCTGAATAAATTTCCTACTGCCTTGTATGACACTTTTTTTCAGGTGGATTTTTCTTCTTTCATAGATAAATAGATACATGTAGTAGGTAGATAAGGAGGTAGGTAGGTAGGTAGGTAGGTAGGTAAATAGATATTTTATATATCGATTAATCTAAGTAAAATCTAAATATCCAATTTAGCTTTATAGTAATGAATCACTATATAATTTCAAGTATTTAAAAAAACAACACTACTTCATTATGAATTAAGACAAATAACCAAAATTGCTACTGTACTGTACCACAGAAAAGGACTTGATCTTTTTCAACTGTGTATTACTTGAAGTTACCAGTAACATTATTTTGAACATGATAAGTCTTCAATAAATATTTGTTGAATTGGATTGAAATTATTTTTCTGTTATTATTCAAGTTAATTTTATGAAATTAAGTTTACTTCTATATTGTATTTGGAAAATTTCAGTGCCGGGTCGATTTGCTTCATAAGAAGCCAATAAATTACCCCCAGCTTTGCTCCCTGTAAGAGCAGAGAGGAGACTTGTCTATATACACATTTTAGTATTTTGGACTTGAAACTAATAGTCTTGCTTGAGAAAATAATTCTAATGGCAGATGGTTATTATATTTTATTTAACAAACATTTATAATGGGCATCTATTCCAGGCACTGTTCTAAGCACTTTAAAAAATTTAGGGAAAATGCAAATCAGGCAAATACAGATAGGAAAACATTTAGTTTATGACAAGTCTGAAAATATGCTCTATTATTTTAGTGTTTACAAAATATACCTATTAGTAGATTCCATGTTTATTACAACTATGAAGCTTAGACATAACTGGAATCAAAATGTTATATATGTGAAAGAAATATTTTTTGCAAGATGAGGAATTAAACATTATTATTTTATTTTAGCACCAGCCCACTTATTCATGACCTTTATCTGTCTTTGAAAAATGTAAATTGAGACTTATGACTGTCTACCCTCTGGGAATTATCAAGGTGGAAAACTACTGAGTAGCTTTTCACATTGTAGTTAAGGAATCAAAAGTCCTGTTTTTGCAGGTCTTGGCATAAAATAGGCTGAATAGGTATATGATAATATAAGAAGAAAATACACATCAGAACTTGCAATCATAAGCAAATTGTGAATTAGGAGTAAAACCTAATATACCACCATGATCTTGTTTAAATACACTCAGACAAGTATACATTTTTTTATACTTATTACTGATTTAATGCCTGTATATTTTGCTTATTCTATACTTCTATTGTTACTAATAAAAGTATAGCAACATACTGTCATAGATTATGTTAACAAGCTTCAAAAATAAAAGAGTCAATTGAGTATAGTTGCTGCATTGAGCTTATTACATTTGAAAACTTAAACCTTTAATATAAATTTCTTACATTGCAGAATTAACTGTTATAGTCTATAAAACAGTCTGATGATTTTCCCAAGATATAAATATATATTTAGTAAATGCTGAATAATCATGAATTTTCATGTTAACATTTATTAAAATTTCCCCTAAAGTTTCTTTTGTTAAACATTGCCTGTTTTTCCTGTGAAACCATAAATTATTGATGTAGCATCTTTGATGGTTTTCAAGAGTTCGTGTATACCCGTCCTAAGTAACTGAGATGCTGGTTTTCATCTAGGAAATATTATGTCCTACAACTTTTTTCACATAACCATGAAATACCAGAATGTGATACATTATGTCATTTGCAGATTCATCTATCTCATTAGAAAACCCTGTTATTTTATTGAGATTGAGATTTTACACTGTCACCTTCAGTACAGAAAATGGTTTTTTTTAAATGCATGTTTGATTGTCATTTAAAACTGCAGAAATAGTGATGAATATACACATCTGCCACCATACAGATTGATAATGACTTTATTTGTACTTTGGCCTAATGCATATCCTGTCAGATCATCAAAACAAGAAAAAAGAAGCTCTTATCAGACAGTAAGAAATGGCCAGATGCTCACAGAATGATGAAAAGTCATTGTCTCTTGGGAGACAATGTTCAAATTATGCAAAGAAGACACTATTTTATTATAGATTTTAAAATGAATCTAACTTATCAAACTTAACTGCTACAGCAGGGATATGCCAAGTATCCCGGTCTCAGGATGTTGGCTTGTCTTCAGCTTCTGTGTTCATCCTCTCCTCTTTACTGTCAGTCTTTCAACAAACTAGTTGCTCTCCTCTATCTTGGAACCTTAAAGATCTCAAAGGCTCTCAAACTGTTCCATAACCGTTTCCCTACATTTCATGTTCTACGCAGGTTTACAAATATCTTGAATAAGTTCATGATTTCTAGACACTTCATTATGTTTTAGTCTCTCCAACTCCTAGCATCATGTCGTTTTTTGTCATCCTGGGTCACATGATCAGCCAGCTAGCTCTGTCCTCACCAGTACTGGAGCACTCCTTTGATCCCTTTATCTTCCAGGCCTAGCTGGTATCTTGGTAGAGAACTCTGAGTGTCCTCCACTGTCCATACTCTCTCTCCTAGAGAGAACTTGCTCTCCTAGAGTGCTGAGAGAAAAAAAATCAGACTATACTAATGGATTTACCATAAAATCACTTATTTTCATAATTGAGTCATTTAATTTCGGGGTGGAGAAACAACTTATACAGGATTATGCTTTTAACAGTCAAGCCTAAAGAGATGTTCTTTTAATTCTGGGGAAAATATCTAAGCTCAAACAAAGCCTTTTTGTTTAGCACTAAAATTAAAGGGATTGGATAAATCTAAAGTAAATCCTAAATATAAATAATATTTCTTCAACAACTGTTAACTGTGGATTTTAATGGACAGAGCAGTAGACTGGGGACAAGGGAATTAATTAGTAGAAATTTGCATTAATTATTATACAGTGTACATCTATTCCTATCATTTGTTGGAAGAACAAATAAAAGCATTCTCTTCATATTAAAGTTTATGTCATACTAATTCCCGTATCTTGAAATACATCATTTACTCTGTTTATGTTCATTAGCTTCCAATACTATAATTTAAATGTACAATGTATTTATATGTTTGGGCTATTCTAGGGCCCTTGGACTTTGAAAATGAAATTCATGGCAAAATGTTACTGTATTTAATATCTTCAACTTGAATTGAACTCTTCCACATTATGGAACTCTGAAATACATCATTGCCCTACAATAGTTTTGTGCAAGTAAATTATTCATTTCATTAGTACTGTATCTAAAACAAAACATTTTCAATTTTCACATAATGCAGTTTAAAATGATGAGTACTGGTTCTTTGGGGAATTCTTCAAATGTAGAAGTCACAGAAGTACTATGTGTCAGCTACAAAGCCCTAGGGATCATAACAGAAAAAAAAAACATCTCCCATTGAACCATAAAAATAAAGGCTGATACAAAGAATATCCTTTATGCTCAAAAAAAGATGAACTTTATATAATGAACTATATATATATATATATATATATATATATATATATATATATATATATATGATGGCATCTAGTGTCTGTTTCATTTTTTCTGCACTAATTGCTGCTATAAGAAATCTGAAAAGACTGATCTGTGTGATTGTTTCAATGAGCACATTCATTAAGAAGTTTTTCCATAAATTCAGAAATGTCGCAGTGCTTCTTCCTTTACATATTTCAAAAATAAGTCACTTGGTCTATGTAAATATACGTGTTATTTATATACACTATCTGAAAGATCTTAATGATAGTGCAAAGTTACCCAGCTTCTTCTTTATATGGTTAAACATAATTGTTTATTGAGGCTCCTCTTATTTGGAATTAAGTTTTGTGGATTCCTTGTATGATGGTATTAGATATTTTACAGAAATAATACCAATATCAGATAATTTAGCGGAAAAGTATGAAAATGCAAATGGCAAACATTTCCCCTTGGATTAAAATTCTCTGTTGAAAGACAAATAAAACTTATTGTTTAAAGCATTAGATTGTTACCTAAAATAGGTACAGTAGAAGCTCAGGATATGAAGCTTGGAAATGTCCATCTCTGTAACGAATGTGAGGGTGTGTCAGGGGAGATGGTGGTGGAGGGTGAGGGAACAGCAAGGCAGCATATGCGGGAACTGACACTTGACATGTGGAAAAGGATGGGGAGGAATAAAGTAATATTTCACATATGTAGATGGTATGTCTGTTGTTAAATATATACAGAACCAGAGATAAATAACGTGAACTTATTCAGGTTTATGACAGTCCTTGTCAATCAAATTAAGCATTTGAAAAACACACCTATCTTTAAGAAATCTAACTATCAGATATGAATATATGTATTTACTACCCCATAGTATTACTTAATTGATGTTACTATTCTAAAAAGTATTTATTTGGTGCTAAATTTATATGCTTCCTGTGGATAATTCACGTACCTATTTTTAATTTGGTAAATCAGAGGTTCAAGGAGACTTTACAATAAGAAATATTTGACTGTCTGGGGAAACAGTATGAAAAATGTAAGCACTAGAGCCACTGAGTCAGTGACTATGTATTTCTGAACTGTTCTGTTAAATACTATTGAGGCTGATTTTTATAATCCTTTCAGAGTATGATAAGGAAGGAAGGAATGAAGGAAGGAAGACAGGAAGGAAAGGAGGGAGAGAGGGAGGGAGGAAAGAGCGAGGGAGGGAGGGAAGGGAGGGAGGGAGGGAGGGAGGGAGGGAGGGAGGGAGGGAGGGAGGGAGGGAGGGAGAAAACATTTTGGCTGACAACCGAAGTACTGGATGAAAAATTTGTTAATTTTTATTATTGTTACTTAAATTGCACTCTATATATTTACTGATAATTGTTATTGTTACTTAAACTGTACTCTGCATTTACTGATGATATAATCTTTCTCAGAGCTGTTTGTGGGATTTATCTCTTCTATACCTTTGCATGTAGCTTTATTGGGACACATTATAGATGATTAGAAAAGCCTTAAGAATTGTTTTCTTTCACCTGTTATAATGTTGCCTTGTTTGTTAGAGCCCTTCTTTAGTCTCCTTAATGCAGCCTTGGCTTTACTGACAAATCTTAGTAGCCTCATATAAATGGATTAGAGATGACTTCATGCCCTGCCTTGGTATTTCATTTGATTTTATAGGTGCTAGTTATTCGTGGATGATTCAGAAAAAACAACATGGTCTGCAAATGTGTTGTTTTTATTCTGGATCCTCAAATATTGTGCTGTTTTTTAACTTATGGATAGGTAAAACCATCATGTGCTTCATTAAACATTTACTCTGTTCTGTAGTTATTTTGTTTGTTACAACTGGCATAGTCCAAATGGATAGACAGGGTAGGTTATGATGAGACCAAAAATTATGTTTCTAGGAAAGTGAGAAAACATGAAAATAATGACCAAGAGTAATCATATTTCTGTGGAAAAAAAAAAAGTCAAAAAATAAGTGCAATCTACAGGCTTTTTCTTGTAACTCAGATAAAAAAGCAGAAACTATGATGTTGCGAATCTTCAAACATAATCATTGTACCACTTGAATTAGAATCATCAATGGCATTTGCTTAAAAACAGAATTTCTGGGCCCTACTACAGGCATACTGAATCTGAATTTCTGTAGGCCAAACCATCTTTCTCCTCTTGACCCTCACAAGAATTTTCACTAAGCCATTTTGATTTTTGCTCTGTCAAGGAATAGCCACATATTCTATATTGCTTTTGTTACTTCCTTTCGTTAACCAAGTTATTATTCAATAAGAATGATACCATTTGATGTAAAACATGCGTAAGATGAAATAGCATATTCTTACCTGTCGCTGTGTCTGGAACCAAGGGATAGTCTTGGCTTTCCATGTCTCTTCACTCTAGATTCAATAACAATATCCTTTTACCCCACTTCAAATAACATACAGATATTGTATAACCATTGCAGAAAATAAAAATGCCCCATAATTCTAGGGCTAAGAGCTGAAAACGTATTAAAGCTCATTGATTCTACACTTTGCTTGAATTTTAGTCTGATAACCTTGTATTAGGATTCAACCAGAGAAGCAAAACCAGGACGATACATATATTAAAAGATGTATTGCAAAGAATTGGCTTACCTGATTATAGGGGCTAGCTAGGTGAGCCAGAATCTATAGGGCATGCTGTCGAAGGGGCGAACTAGAAATTTCAGGCACAGTCTGAAGCTTCTATCCACAACAGAAATTTCTTTTCTCCGGGAATCCTCAGCTTTGCCTTTCAATTGATTGAATCAGGCTAACCCAGATTATTTAAACTAAACTCCCCACATAAAGTCAACTGCTTATAGACTTTAGTTATATCTCTGCAATACCTTCGTGGCAACACCTTGATTAGTATTTGATTGAGTAGCTGGGAATTGTAGCTTAGCCAAGTTAATACATTAAACAGACCATCACAAGCAACATGTAAATTTTTATGTGTTCAACATAGCGTTTTCTGTATTGTTGTTTGTAATAAATTATTTCCTAAATAGAAGTTTTAATGCATTTGAGATACCTGCTTAAGTTTATCCTTTTTATGGAATCTATACCTACAGAGAATACTATAAGCCTATGCTATGCTGGTAAGCCTATTGGTCAATAGTTCGATAGAATTTATAGCTGTGTTTCTAGTCTTTTAATGGCTCTCTCAAAGCCATCACAATCCATAGTTAAATGACATGTTCAATATAATTAAATATTTAACAGTTATAGAAAATCTCTTAAGCTTTTTCTTGATCCCTTCCATAACAGCTTGATTAGGGGAAGCATAGCTACTTACAAAGAGCACTACACATTTTTTTTTTTTTTTTTTGTAAATAAAATGTTATGGGGTGGCCGGTTAGCTCAGTTGATTAGAGTGTAGTGCTGGTAGCACCAAGGTTGCCAGTTCAATTTCCGCATGGGCCACTGTGAGCTGCACCCTCCTTAAAAATAAATAGATAGATAAATAAATAAAACAAAATGTTATTTCTGAAGTATTTATAATAATTTGGAGAACCACTTTAACTAAACATCAAATTTCTTAGTATATCATGACAACCACATCATCATTTTTGTTGTCAAATGAGAACATATACCCTTAGGAATTCTTTTACGTTAAGGTGCTTACATGAAGGAGAAAACAAAACAAAACAAAAACCTCATGCTATCAGATATCACCCAAGTAACAAACATGAGATTGCTGAGAAGAGTATAATAGATCACTAATCTATATAACGTAATTTTGGTGTGAAAAATAGGAATGGTTTATGAAGGGTTTGTGCTTTGAACCAGCTGTGTCCTTGAAAAATTTAAATAAATAGAAACCCATAGAAATGGAATTCCATATTGGACTGAGATTTGTTTTGCTTGTTAATATTGCAAAAACAATTGCTAACTGTGCAAATGTGGTTATCCATGTTTAAAAATAATACAAAGCACTTAATATAGAACTATCCTGGGACAAATTAATAATGGCTAAGTGCCAGAAACAAGCATGTCTTTCCTCTTTTGTGGTAATTACTGCCCTTTTGAATGTTGCACACGGAGAGAGGAAAGCTTTTCATCATTGTTCTCCTAACTCAGACATAGTAAAACAGAATGCCGGGGACACAATGAGCCTTCACATTAGAGACGCTTAGTACTTTGATGCCTATATTATCTTTTGGAGATTATTCCTTTTGCTAAAAACAATGTGGACTGGAGGACAGTTTACTTAAAAGAGGTCATTACACAAGATGTATTAACTATTGTTCCAAAACTCCCCTGCACAAAGACACATAAAAGTGTGTTTTTTGGTGGAAATAGTAAATAATTGAGACCTGTAGACCCACTGCTGTTCCTCTGGTGGTCTTCAAGGGGACCATCTCCAGTCCCTATTGTAATGTGGGGTTAGCAGACCCACCTATTCGTTCTAAACTTCAGTTTCTTTACTAAGAAAATATGCTTAATTGTTAGATTGTGGGGTTATCCTGAGGCTCAAATCAGATGAGAATTGTAAAGCACTCTGTGAATTTTAAGGCACAACACAAATGTTAATAATTATATTAGATGATTTTAACCATTCAGATGAAAAGCGAGTCATCCAGTCTTGTATGTAGATGTCTGGCATCATGTAGACAAACCAATTTAATGATTAGCTGAATTTCTCATTTGTCTTTGAAAACTTGACATCATATAACAGTTCAAACACATTGAAACATTTATTTTTTCCAATAGTAACTAGCCTGGCAGGTTGTTTTGTGAAGACATTTGTTGGAAGAATAAATTATTTTTACAGTAGCTTTATAATTGACATTCTTAAATTTCATCTTGCATTAAATATCTTTAGTATGGTGATTTTTTTTGTAGCTGCAAATTGTTAATAAGCATATACCCAGATTGTTAATGAGCATATACAGTGGTAAGTAATTCAGTGTAAAATTCAACCAGAAAGTATCTATGTTCTCTGATGACAGAGCGTCAGACAAAAAAATAAATTAAAAAAATCACATGTCAGATTAAGACATTAGGAGTTCATTTCTGACATCTCCTACCCTGCCAACTCCACTCCACTGTTTATTAGCTATGTGGTGAATTTTTTAAATTCTTTTTTAATAGACTTTATTTTTTAAAGCAGTTTTAAGTTCACAGCAGCACTGAGCGGAAACTAGAGAGAGATCCCATTTACCCTCTTTCACCTCCAAACGAACAGCCTCTCCCACGGTCAGAATCCCACACCAGAGTGGTACATTTTTGTTACAATTGGTGAGCCAACAACACTGACACATCATCATCACCCGAAGTCTTCTCTCTTGGTGTTGTATATTGTCTGAGATTGAATAAATGTATGCCAACATTTATCCACCATTATAGTATGATACAGAATAGTTTACACCGCCCTAAAAAATTTACCTATTCATTCCTCCCTCCCCCCACACCCCTGACAACCACTGATCTTTTTACTGTCTCCATAGTTTTGCCTTTTACAGAATGTCATATAGTTGGAGTGATACTAGGCTTTTGGAATCATGTACCATTTGAATCATGTACTAGTTTCACTTAGTAATATGCAGTTAAGATTCTTCCTTGTCTTTTCATGGCTTGACAGTTTATTTCTTTTTCCATACTGAATAATGTTCCATTGCCTGTTTCAACCACAGCTTATCTGGTTCACTTACTGAAGGGCATTTCTCTTGCTTCCAAGTTTTGGCAATTACAAATGAAGCTACTATAAACATCCATGTGCAGATTTGTGTGTGGATATAAGTTTTAAATGACTTTTTTATTAATACCTAAGAGTGTGCTTGCTGGATTGTGTGGTAACAGTATGTTTAATTTTGTAAGAAACTGCCAAACTGTCTTGCAATGTGGCCATACCATTTTTTCTTTCCCATCATCAATGAAGGAGAATTCTTGTTCCGCATCAGCTTTTGAGGTTTTCAGTGATCTGGATTTTGGCCATTTTAGTAGGTATGCCGTGTTATCTCTTTGTTGTTTTAATTTGCATTCCTCAATGACAGATGATGTGGAACATCTTTTCTATGCTTATTTGTTTGCCATCTGTATGTTTTTTTGTTTTTGTTTTTGTTTTTTTTTGTTTTTTGGTGAGGTGTCTGTTTAGATCTTAGTCTGTTTTTTAAATTGGAATCTTTTTTTTTCTTATTACTGAGTTTTAAGAGTTACTTTTATAGTTTGGATAAAATTTTTGTTTGTTTGTTTTTGTGTTTTAATTCTCTTGATGTTGTCTTTCACAGAGAAGAATTTTTTTAATATTATAAATTCTTTCTTTTATGGACCATGCGTTTGGTGTTATAGCTAAAAGTCATCACCAAATACAAAGTCATGTCATTTTTCTCCAGTGTTATTCTAGGAGTTTTGTAGTTTGGCATTTACATTTAAGTCTGCGACTTATTTGGAGGTAATTTTTGTGAAAGGGTAAGGTCTCTGTCTAGATTCCTTTTTCCCCCCCATATGGACATATGGATGTGTAGTTGTTCTAGTACCATTTGTTGAAAAGATAATTTTCTCCATTTTGTTGCTTTTGCTCCTTTCTCAAAGATCAGTTGACTATATTTATGGGGGCCTATCTCTGGGCTCTCTATTTTGTTCCATTGATCTGTTTGTCTATTCTTTCACCAATGCCACACCGTCTTGGTTACTATACCTTTATAGTAAGTCTTGATGTTGCATAGTGTCAGTCCTCCAACTTTGCTCTTCTTCAACATCATGTGGGCTAGTCTGGATCTTTTGCCTCTCTGTATGCTATTATCTGAATGTGCGTTATCCCCACAAATCTATGAGCTTAAAACTAACCTCCAAGGTGATGGTGTTAGGTGGGACCTTTGAAAGGTGATTAAATGATGAGAGTGGAAGCTTCATAAAAGAGGCTCTAGATATCTCTCTTGCCCCTTCCCACCATGTGAAGATAAGTGCAGTGTGCAACCACAAGAGGGCCCTCACCTCCTGATTGCTCTGACCTTGGACTACCAGTCTCCAGAACTGTGAGACATACATTTATGTTGTTTGTATGCCACCGAATTTATGACATTTTGTTATATCAGCCCGAACAACCTGAGACACCATATAAACATTAGAATAATTTGTTGATATTCACAAAATAACTTGCTGGGATTTTGACTAGGACTGCATTGAATTTATAGATCAAGTCGGGAAGAACAGAAATCTTGATTATATTGAGTCTTCTTATCCATGAACATGGATCCATTTCTTTAGTTCTTTGATTTCTTTCATCAGTTTTGTAGTTTTTGTCACATACATATTGTAGTTGTGTCAATTTTTAAAGTGTGTATGAAGATTTCCAAAAATATTGTATCTAAGTTTATGCAAAAGACTTAAAAGGTTATTTAACTTTCTATATAGTTAGCGTTACATAAATAAGTTATTTCACAAATTCTGGAGCAATATGTAATGTTATACCTTTCCTTGAGCAATCTGGTAAATGTATAAAATGAGCTTTTTAATCTCTTTCTGTGTGTGTATGTGTGTGTGTGTGTGTGTGTGTGTGTCTGTGTGTTGTATATATGTGTCTATGTATGATTGCATTGTGTCATATTTATTTGATGTTTTTCACATAGATTATTACACTTAGTCTAATTAACAGTTTATTTCTTTTATGGTGTTTTTTGTATGTGTTCTTTCTAAAAAAATCTTTGCCTGTCTCAAGGACTCAAATATTCTGTTTAGGTCTCTAATATATTTCTTTCATATGTGGAATATTTATGGTTAGACGTTGAAGTTCTTCTTCCCCTCCCCCATTGAATTACCCTGAGAATTTTACTAAAAATCAGCCAGCTGTGTATATGTAGGCTTATTTATTTTTATCCATTGAGCTTGATTTTATCCCTGTACTATAGCCAGTGCTATACACTACATTACAGTAGGTCTCAAAGTCAGAAAAGATGACTCCTCTATTTTTTTTTCCTTTTTCAAAATTAGCTTGCCTATTTAAGGCCCTTTGGATTTTAATATGAATTTTAGAATTCGTGAGTTGATTTACAAAAAAGCTGGTAGGGATTATAATTGGAATTGCATAAGTCTTTCAGTCCATGAGCATGGTATAAATCTTAAATTATTTAGATCTTTTAAAATTTGTGTCAACGATGTTTTGTGGTTAGTTCTAAGTCCAGGTTTGCACATCTTTTGTTAGATTTATTAAAAGTCTTCAGGTATTATTATTATAAATTGTATTTTTTATTAATTTAATTTTAAGTGTTTGTGTTGTTATTTTATAAAAAGATAATTGTTTTTCACATTGTATTCTGCAATCTTGTAAACTTACTTATTAATTAAAGTTATATTTTTAATATTTAGGCTCCTGTACCAGAGATGGTCCTTTACAGAGAATAGAGTTTTGAGTCTTACTTTCCAGTATTTATGCTTTTACCCTCTGGCCTTACTACTATGGCTAGAACTTCCAGTACAATATTGCATAGACATTTTGAGAGCGGTAATCCTTGTGTTAATCCCATGCAGTCAGTCTCTGACCATTAATATATATAAATTCAGTCCTTCACATTAAATATAAGGTTAGCCCTTGTTTTTTTTTTGTTTTGTTTTTTTTTAAATTTTATTTTATTAAATTTATTGGGGTGACAATTGTTAGTAAAATTACATAGATTTCAGGTGTACAATTCTGTATTACATCATCTATAAATCCCATTGTGTGTTCATCACCCAGAGTCAGTTCTCCTTCCATCACCATATATTCAATCCCCCTTACCCTCATCTCCCACCCCCCACCCCCCGCCCCCCTTACGGGAGCCCTTGGTTTTTCAGATGGCTTTTATAAAATTGAGGAATTTCACATTCATTTATTCCTAGTTTGCTGATATACATATATATATATATATCATGGTTTTATATATATTATGCATGGTTTTGAATTTTGTCAAATGTCATTTTTCCTCATCTGTCAAGATGATTATGTTATATTTCTCCTTAATTTGGCTATCTTGGTAAATTGCACTGTGATGGTTTTTTTGTTTCTTTGTTTTTGTTTTTGTTTTTTCTTGTTTTGAGTGTTGAACCAACTTTGTAGTAATAGGATAAACCATCATTGGACATGAATGCATTATTCTTTTGGAATACTGCAGAATTCTAATTGACAATATTTTGTTGAGAAAATGTACGTCTATTTTCATAATGGTATTGATCTCTAGCTCTCTTTTCCTGTAATGTCTTAACATATCATGGTGTCAAGGTCAATCTGCACATCCCCGCCTCTGTTTTCTGAAAGAGTTTGTGTAAGAATGATATTGTTATTTTCTTAAACATTCTATAGAATTCACTAGAGAAACAATCCCCTTCATGAGTCTTCTTTGTATGAAGGTTTTTAATTACAAATTAAATTTATGTGATATATAGAGCTAATGAGTTTTTCTAACGCTTCTTAATTTGGTTAATTTGCATTGTTTTCCCAGGTAATCTTCCATTATATCTAAGTTATTATATTTAATGGTTTCAAGTTATAATATCCTTTTGATATCTGTAATATCTGAGGTGGATTCCCTCCTTTCTTCTGATATTGGTAATTTTTGTTTACACTCTTTTCTTAATTAGTCTTGCTAGGGGGTTATCAAGTTTATTAATATTTTCAAAGGGTTGATATTTGCTATATTAATGTTCTCTATTTGTCTGTTTTCTATTTCATTTAGTTCTACTCTTAATCGTTTCTTTCTGTCCTCTACTTTGGGCTACTTTGCTCTACTTTTACTTTCTTCTTGTAGTATACACTTAGGTTGTTGCTTTAAAATTTTTCTACTTTTCTATTTCAGGCATTTAAACCTTTTCTTCCCATAAACACTACTTGCACAGCCAAATGTTGATATATTGCATTTTTATTATAATTCCATTAGAAATATTTTTAAAATTTTTCATTGTGAATACTTTCTTGATGCATGAAAATCACATATGTGATTTACAAATTATATCATGGTTTTCTAGATATTTTGTTAATGAGTTCTAATTATATTTTGTTTTGATCAAAAAACATACTCTGTAAGATACCAGTCTTTTTAAATTGATTGGGAATTATTCAATGGCCAGGCATATGGTCTAGTTTGATAAATATTTTCTTTGTACTTGAAAAGAACTGAAAAAAAGTTATGATACAAATTGTTGTTGCATGTAATATTCGATAAAAGTTAATTAGATCAAAATGATCCATATTGTTGTTTAGATGTTGTATATCCTTACTGATGTTTTGTCTATGTGCTCTATCAATTACTGAGGGAGAATTTTTAATATGTCCAACTATAAGTGTAATTTTGCCTATTTCTCTCATTAGTTCTACCAGTTTTATGTTAATGCATTGTGAAGCTCTATTATTAAGCATACACACATTTAGTATCATATGTCTTCTTGATTAGTTGCCAGTTTTTTAAATAATTCCTTCTTCTTTCATAACACTTAAATATTAAGGTAGTCATACCTTTTCTTATGCTTACTATTTTTATACTGTACCTTTTTTCTTTTTCTTTTTCTTCCAACTTATCTGTGGCTTTATATTTCATATACATTTATTGACAGCATTCAGTTTTGCTTTCCTTTTTTATCTAATCTGGCAATAGTTGCCTTTTAATTAGTGTTGCTACATTTATATTTAGTTGATATGTTTAGATTTAAATCTACCATCTTACTATTTGCTTTTCATGCATCCCCTCCAGGGTTGTTTTTTTTTTTTCATTCTATAGCTCCTTTCCTACTTTATTTTGATTTACTCAATGTATATTTATATTTGATTTTATGTTCTCTATGTTCTAGGTCAAAATGGTTTAAGTTCTATAACACATCATGTTATCTTACGTCTTTTTATTTCTGCATGCACTATTATTAGATCAACTTACGGGACACAACTAATAGGGCATCCATTTTACTATGTATAATGGAAGGGAAAGAGAGGAGTTAAGAGTTACTTTCAAATTTTTGGTAAGCTCTGATTCCATTTACTGGAATAGGGCACACTGGAGTATGAGAAGCAAGGATTTGGGGAATTAATTTTGTACAGATATAGTTTGAGATGCCTGTAAAATATCAAAAAGTATATGCACAAGGCTGTGGAAATTAGAAGTGAAAGTTTCATGTTATTTATCTTATAATATTATTAATTTTTATGTGTAATAATATAAAAAGATATAACAAGTTTTATTCATATTCTATTATCAAATGTTAAATATTTGTAAAATTAATTTATAATTAATGTTAAATAGTAATAGATGCTTGCTGTATTTATTATACTCCTTTGGATAGCCTTTTAAACTTCATTTAAAAACACTTTTAAACGTTAATGAGTCTCTACAAATTGCATGCCCTAGTTCTATAATGACCATGAACAAATCAGTTCTATTTTAATTTTGTCCAATTTTGTGAAATCTTATTAAAACTACATCAACTACCATAGAATGCATCCATTCTAAAGATTGCTTTGTCCAGTTTAAACATAACTAGTTTTAAGAAAGTAATCTAAGTTGTTAACTCAATGAAGTGGATACAAGTTTGAATGTATTTACAATGAGAAGGTCAGTGTTACCCCTCCTCCTATTTTGTATGTTGCCCTAAAGTTATAGCAAATATTCATACAAATACTTGCTCAGCATTTGATTAAAGAGTTCCACATGCAAATATATATTATATATAATATATATATTATGTATATGTTATATATATATATATATATATAGAGAGAGAGAGAGAGAGAGAGAGAGACAGAGAGACAGAGAGAGAGACAGAGAGACAGAGAGAGAGAGAGAGAGAGAGAAAGGTATCCTGAAGACTTCTCATTTACATATGAGTAAACTCAGTCTCAAATAGTTGAGTGATTTTTTTCCAAAGTCACTGATTGGGTGAGATTTAGGTCAAGTAAGGTCTTCTCACTTTGCCACTTCTATTTTATTTTCATTTTCATAGCAGTTTCTCAATGGAAAGGTTAATTTTTGTGTGATCTCAAAAAGCTGTAATAGATCTATGAGCTATTGAGTTGTGGAAGGTAATTTTTTTTCCTTCCATAAATAATTTTAAACTGCGTGTGTGTGTGTGTGTGTGTGTGTGTGTGTGTGTTATATTCATCTCCCTTTTCCTTCACTCTCAGCCTCACTTCTTGCTACTATCTAAATGCTGTGTCTGGGACCTACTCTGCTTTCTTCTCTTCTAATTTTCTTGAGAAATATCAATATTAACTCAATTTTCTCCAGTATATTTTTTTCTTTAAATTTATATCATATTTTTTTTCAGTTCTTAATGAAGAGGTGTATATATCTATCACTAAAAATGATTATGGATATCAGAAAAGCTGCTACTTTCTAACATACTGGTGATTAAACCTCATTCACTGATTTGATAATCCAATCTTGTTATATTCAAACATTTTTGAAATACTAGCTCCTCCTCATTTATCAATGACTGTTCAAGACAAGCAAAAGGTTATCTTGAACAAATCAATAGTTATCCAAGTAAGTATAACTTGAAATACAACATTGAGTGTCTTTTATTTTAGCAAAATGTTAAATCATAAATAACACAACAGCAACAATTAGCATATAATGAATGCTTTCTAGGTGGCATTTACTCTATTTATGCATCATAACAGCTCTATAAACAAGAAAAGTAATATTATCCATTTTATGGATGTGGAAATTGATGCTTGAAGAAATTTTACAAAATGGCAGAACTTTTCCGGAACAGAAAAGCGAAAAAAATTCCCGAGAATGGATAGGAATTCCCACGGGGAAATTTAGCGATAAATAGGGAAAATGTCTAAGAGATACATTGTGAGTAGTACGTTTCTTTCCCATTGTGGGTATTACTGGGTTCAAGGAGCCGGATTTTCCCAAGTTTCCGACTAACTTTTCTTGGGATTCAGGAATAGAAAAGTGAAAAAAATTCCTGAGAATGGGCAGGAATTCTCGCCTGGAAACCCTAGCACAAACATCTCACATGTTCAATTTTGCATTAAGTTTTATTATGTGTTTTTATTGTCCAACTTCAGAAAGCATTCAGTCACACATTTTGATCTTAATTATTTTTACAAACTTGATTGAACTCTCTATTAGTATTGATGATTAAACAGGGATGTAAAATATATTTTATCATGGTGATTTTGTGTGAATTTTAGAAAAGCTGTTTTTATTCATAAGTTTCAACTCTTACAATAAGTAACTGGGCTAAAATTTGTGGACTGTCCTTAGTTAAACCTGACTTTATTGCCACAAAATGCAGGCATAATCAAGAAAAATATTCAAGATTTTTTTTATTTCAGTGAGTAAAAGTATTAAGAAAAGTGTTATCTGTAACATAAAGGAAAAAAGATATTGATTATGTAATAGCATGCTTCTTGGTTTCTTAGTGTTCTTTAAAACTTTCTCTAGCAATATGTTTGTTTAAAATGTAGAAAATATTGGACAATTCTTGTCTTTTCACAACTCTCATTCTATTCCCAACTTTTATTTTAAAACGTTGTATTTATTTTTTGATAAAAGCTTTTTGTGCAAAATTCATAAATATTGGTATATTTCCTTTCCATCTTCCTTTTTTCTTTCTTTTTCCCTTACTTGTATTGTCTCTGTATCTCTCCCTTCCCTCCTTTTATAGTTTTGTGTGTGCCACTTTCTTTATACACATTCTTAAAGTCAAATTCATTGAGATTATTTTCACATTGTAAAATTCACCCATTAGGGTGTGTGCTAATCTATATATTTTGACAATGCATACAGTCATGTAAATACCACCACAGCCAAGATAAAAATGTGTATTACCATCACCCTAAAAAAGTTCCTCCATGCCCCTTTGTAATCAGTATTTTCCCCTTTACCACCCCAGACAACCACTGATCAGTTTTCTGTACCAAAAGTTTTGCCTTTTTCTGAATGAAACATGTAGCCTTCTATGTCTGGCTTTCTTTAACTTAATACAATGCTTTTGAGCTATACCACGTTGCCTCATTTATCAATACTTCCATGTTATTACTGATGGCATTCCATTGCATGGCTATAGAAACTCAATAGTGACTGATGCATATAGTATTTCCAGCTGAGAATGGGCAGGTTTCAACATCTGCCAGACCACTTTTGTGGGAGATTGAGCCACTGTGGTCAGGAGTTGACTGGGTTTGGGTTTAGACATTGCTATATTTCCTGGTAATACAAGTTTGAAATGCCTCTGGAAACGGACTACTTTACCTTGTGCTTAAGGTGATATCTGGGATGATGAAGTGTTTTTCTCAGTACTAATTCTCCACGTTCAGCTTGCTAGCGTCCCTGTAGGTCTGTGCTACCAAGGGCGGGAGGAGGGTGAATGTGTTAACATTCTTCTCTTCTCCAGCAGTAGAGTGCTGTTGCTTGGTACTTCATGATAGACTCATGTTGGGGAAACAAGGGCTCTCTATTGTTCTGGCCCACCCACAGTTTTAGGAAAGCCTTGCATCCTGGACTCTGGGTGGGGATTTCTCAGTCCCTGCTACTCATCCCCTTGGAGTTCCAACTCTCTGTGCCTTTTATCTGTTGTTGTCCTTGATCTTGCATAGGAGTTTCTATTTTCCTCCAGTGATAGAAGATCTAGGCTTTGAGTGTGTATAGGATCTTAGATCCAAGATGGTTTCCTGCTCTTCACATAAACCCAATTTAATTTTGTTTTGTTTCTACCCTTTCTTCAGCTACAGTGCATCTTTGCTGTCCATCCCCTATGTCTTAAGGCTCTTGGCTCTTCATGAGAGAAGGTTTCAGAGAATTTCAAGACATTTCACACCTCCTCCAGACTGTCTACCTCACCTAAGGTTCTCTCTTCAGTCTCCTGTCCTGCCCTTTCTTTCTACTTGGCACTGGGTGAACACTACTGGAGAGAGCATGCAAATGAGTTTTATAATCTGCTTTTAAATTACAAATATATTCTAAACAACATTCTTTTATAAAAATGAAATCAGATACCCCCCAAGTTGCATCATCAACACGCTCTTTTTAGACTTATTTTCCAAAGACTGCTAATACATTTTTAGCTAGATGACAGTATCATACTTTACACCAATAGCAGCCATGGCAATGTTTCTTTTAAAAGCTGGCTGACTATAATCTTGGTGAACTGAAAAAAAAAAAAAAAAGGAATAAGAAATAAAGGAAAGAAAAGAGAAATACATTCCATTAGTAATGAGTTTCCTTCCAAATGGGATGGTATGGTGTGATCTTTTAAAGAATTATGAAAGGTAAATGCAAGATCTGGCTATTTTCCCATGTCCTTGCTCCCTGCAGTAGATTTCTTGTCTAGAATGCACATTAAGTTTTCTGCTTCAAGGATGGCCTATGCTCAGGACCCGTATGCATTCTCACTCCTAAATTATGTGATGCTTCCTTTCCTTGTTTGATATTGTCAAAGTGAAAAGTGTTATTGCCCTGGAAACATGAAAATATAGTCAATTGCAAAGGCTGTCCTGAAAAACCTACAGAAATGTCTGGTCTTATCAGAGTAAAACATAACTGAAAGGGAAAAAGTATTAATATGCATTTCTGCTAAAGAATCTGATTTTCTTAATTGTGTAAAGATCACATTTTATAAAAATTTGTAATATGGAATGCTACTGTAGCATTTTGAATGAGATAACTAGAAAATAAATGAGCTGAAAATTAACTTAGCACTTTGAATATAGTAAAGAAATAGTTGGTTTTTTGTGGGTTTTTTTTTTTTTTAGATTTAATTACTGAAACATTATTTTAGCATAGTGCTCCAATACATATCTCATAATGCCAGTGACAATTCCACCTAAGCTTGGATAAACAAAACAAATATGTCTTCAAGAAGAAAGATATTCTCAAATACTGATATTTTAAAGTGTATAAATATTATTGTTTAGCATTCTGAAGTCCTCTTTTTACGTGTGTGTTGTTGTTGTTTTTTTAATTTAAGTAAGGATGGAAGATAGTAACATTAGTTAAAAAAAAAAAAAAACATACAGAAAAGACCCTGTTCAAAAATAACCAAAATTTAAATGTCACATTGTTTCATATAAGCTCTGTCAAGTTTTGATTATCCACATCCAGATGACAGACAATAAGATAAAATGAGTTATAAAGTAATCTTTCAATGAACGCTCACTGCCTCCTTATTCACTCTCATTTGCCTAACGCAGCCTATAGCTTAGGAGAAAGCTTCTGAAACCATACCTACAGTTATTTCCTTAAACTCAAGAATGTTTTTAAGAGGATAAATATTTAAACTTTTCGTCAAATTTCATCAGTTTTAGGGGAAATCCTATCTATCCAGGTACGGAGTGAGGAACAGGGAAGATACTGCTCTAGAAGGGATTCCAGCTCTGTTTTATTCAGTGCCAGCCCTTCACAGTGAAGCTTCCCTGTTTCAAGTTCTGTGAGTTCATTATCTTCAGGTACTTTTCTTCAAACATAACCCTCAACATGGTTTCCTAAAACAAGTGTATATGGTATTTCTCTGCTTGTCCTTTAAACCATGCTATATTTATGTCACCAACCAATTCTTGACTATCTTAGATAAATTTCGCATATACATTTCTTTTTCCAAGGATTAAGAATTAGAACAGCACGGTGAATTGCGCCTCTTCTTTTCTCAATGAAGCTCCTCCAATTACTTCAGTGCACTGTACTTTGAAGTTCATAATCATTACCTTCGTTTTTATTCTAACTTTCAAAAGTGAGGACCTTATTATTTCCATACGACTTGTGCAAATATTCCACTTTGCAGTATGTGCTGCATATAAATGTGCGGTTTGTATAGTAGGGGGTAAAATGGGCAGCCTCTCTGCCATCTGTGTGCTAATTAACCAGTGTTGAACACAGTCTTGTCATAGGAAAAAGTCATCTTCATTTCTACAGGGTGCAAATTGTGTTGCCAAGAAGATCACAAGGACGGGGTCAAAGTTGGCTGTCAGCAATGGTTCTTGGATTAGTTTATGCTTTGAAAAGTTATGAAAATGTTCGAATAAAACACAGACTGAACTGTACTTCCATATCTAATTTGTACACCTATATATTATAGTTGTAAGCATAAAACAAAATATAAAAGAACCAGCCTTTGCATATACGAGGAATATTTGTTACTGGATCCTTTTCTGTACTCCAAGGATCTTATGTACTCTATCGTATGTACTCTAAGACTTACACTCTTGGGGGAAAGCTTAAATTATTACATTAAATGTACATAGAAATATAATTAAAGTAAGCCTGCCTTAACGGTTCTTTCGATTTTCAGCACTGGAAAATATATGAACCAAATGCTCTATCAAATAGAGCTTGACTTTAAAAAAAACAAGGTATTTGTCATTTTAAATACAGCGACTCATGAGTTAACTTTTTGGTCAGATAAAGAACAAAATTTAAAGACTTTAAGACATATATTAGTGTTAAAATTAACATCAGTGCCAATGATTCAAACTAGTAGGAATCCCAGCAGAAGGTGAAGTTAAGGGAAATTCGTTACCTATTTTTTTAACTATAATTTAAAAATCTGGTAATGTTTGATAATGGATTGTTAGCAAAAATGAAGTGTGCACATCTCTATCTTGTGCCCTACTCTGCCAATATTGCTAAATAATTAAAAATGCAATATCAAAGTATTTTGCACATTTTGTCAATGTAGTCTCATAATTAAAATCTTGTAAAAGTTGGAGGGGTAATACCTTTATCTTGCGGACATATATAGAGGCACAATATTATTTCTCACATTCTTTCAAGCATATGTTACCAAGATGGGGATAATAAAAGAATAATCATCTAATGGAAGCTAAGTGGTCTGCCTATATTCTTAACTGATTTCTTTTCACCAAAATGTTCTCAATTTGGAGCTAAAATTATATTACCTTATTTCTTATCAAAGTAAGAGGAGAATTACTTCAAACAGAATAACATACTTATTTCTGTTACCAATTTTCCTTTTTGGGGAAAAAACTTCCATTTCCATTTGAGCTTTTAAAAATATATTTTATGTTTGGTTGTATTTTGTCAACAAATGTGGTTAGCTATACTTTTCAGACTACCTGTAGAAAATATTCAAGGGTATTTTTACCCATTGGAAGAGTAGCAGTGTTATGATTGAAGAAGCACTGAAAAATATACATTCTTGAAAATTATGACCTTTTAACTTGTAATTATTTTTGACTTAAGGAGTTCTGGAATGTCCCTAAAAAGTGAAAATGTGTTATTTCCAAAGATTATTCATTAATCCTTTAAGCCAATTGCACCCATCAATACGTTACTTTATTCTATAAGAGTCACTTGTGATGTCATCTATGCTGTGAAGCTTTCCTTCTTCCCAAGAGAGCTATGTTATGGTCTCCATGTTCCCACAGCAACTGGACTACAGTCTTTAGAGAGCAAGGAGCAGATCCAATTATTTTTTGTATGCGCTGGACCTAATAGAAAGACCAGCATCTTAAGTATGTACAACTTGTTGAATGAGTGAATAAAGGAACATGTTTAAACTGTCATTCTAACATAGAACAAATCCTTATGAAAATTGGATTTAAGGCAAGCATTGGGTGGAAAGTCTTGTCCTGAAGGAAATATATCTAGATTTTGGATTTCAAGAGGCCTAGGTTAGAGTCCTGGTTCCTTTATTCATTGGCTGTGAAAACTTAAACAAGTAATTTAATACCTCTGAATCTTAGTTTTGTCATTCTAGGAATGGCGCTAAACATGGTACCTTGCAAAAAATTGTAAGAGTTGGATACCTTGTTCCTAAAATGCCTGACAATGCCTTCTTGCACACAATAGGTGATCAACAAATGATAGCTCTATTTTAATGAATGAGAAATATTTCCAGACCTAGTAAGAATCACAAGAGCTTCAGGAGAAACTTATGAGGAGATTACATGTAATACTCTTGTAGGCTTTATGTTGCGTGTTGTTGTTTTTTTTAACTTGAAGACATAGAAAGAAATAATAGTTCACAGTGATTTTAACACCTACAAGAGGCATAAAATAATAATACTGCTGGGTAATCTCTCATTTAAGACACCATTTTAGGCATGTGGTATATTTGTTGGTTCAAGTTTTAAGTCAGCTTTGTCATATATTATAGCTCTGTCATGTAACATGTCATGTGTGTTCAAATGTTAAAAACAGAATATGAAAGTAGAATTTTAGGTTTGATTAAATTTCACTTCCAGCTCCACTTGTCTGTTTGGTACCTTAAGAATTATTAAAATATTTCCCTGGCAGAATATGAATATTTATATCATCATGAGAACTGTATAGATTGCTAATCTGGTTTGTGAAGGGGGTCACATGGTTTGGGAACATTATTTATTATTCTGGCCCTTCTCTCCATGAGATTACCAGTGATAGCCAATGTCTAATTTCACAATAGAGAAGAGCTGAAGAGGGAAAAGTCATGCATTGCCTTAGTAGGCTCCTGTTACTGAGAGAGCCATGTTAAACCTGTTTTAATACTATCTCATGGGAGTATTGAAAAGACCATCACAGGCTCCAAAATGTCTCCCTGTAGTTGTGTTCTTTAGGGACTAACTCTCAAGTGAGTTATTTTTATCAAGTGATTCTAATTTTCTTATTTTTACTTCAGAGAATTTTAAAGCAAATTCTGCCCATCTCAGCCCTGATAGATAAATATAAATAACTATGCACAAATAGAATGAACATTAGAGTGTAGGGGTGATATGGAGGAAGGAGTGGTTTGATTCCAATGATATATCTGGAAATTTCCTATTACAGAGAATATCCAAATTATGCTTGCTAACAGCTATACATGTAGTGAGGTTTAGAGAGAGAATACAGTGTGAAATCTTGGCAAATTATAACCACTCACAGCATTCCGCGTTCTTTTTTTTTTGAAGTACCAGTTTAGTAGGTTTGAGCATCATGAAAAATTAGATATTCAAGAAGTAATAAACTGAGCCCATTTTTTAAGACAGTAATAAGAACATTTAATAGATGTGTAAAACTGCTAAATGATTTTGCAGAAGGATTGCCTTACTTCTTAGTCAATCATAAACTCATAAGCAAGCATTCAGCAGGAGATCAATACTATTTTGTGGTGTGCCTACTATTATAGCATCTACTCCAATACGAAGATAAATTCAATGCAAACCATGTATTTAACTTCTTGGCCTGGTATCCTTGTCCTGCTGTTCTGATTGCACCTAAACTACAGATTTCAACAATCTTGTGTCTCGTTAAAGAAAAAGCAGTTGCTGATGCATGCATTATCTATATTTATCTCAAGACAAATGCGAGCATAAAATTGAAACACAAGTTCTAAAGTAAGAAATATTCTGCATGTTATAAAAGTTTGTTGTAGTAAATCATCGAAAATTAGTTTAGGGGTAATTGGGGAAAAAGACACAAATAAAAATAACTTCATATTTATACCTGATATGTTGGAGAAATCATTTTATTAGAGAAGGGGATAAATCACAAACATAAACAAATAGCCAATTCATTTGAATTTTTCCCAAAGGATATATTGAAAATACACCATGCCAGATACCCTGCTAGATGAAGGTTATCATGAAGATGAATACGATACGAACAGTACTGTGAAGGTCATAGTTTATCTAGATGTGTTCAGTGATGTGCTTTTATAGGAGTTTTTAAAATTGTATCTGGTTTTTAAGATGTTGGAAAGCAATTACAGGATACTCTGGGTTATTCTGAACTGCCCTGGGTGCTAAGAAACAAGATCCCTTAATTGGCATCTCATTGGCAACGTCTTACATAATTCTTATGCAATGCTTTGACAATTCTCTGGCTCATCCTTATGTGTGTTGCTCATGCATTTCAGAATCTTTATTCTGCTTGGACCACAAGCCACTCACTTCATGTTTAGCTCTCCAAAAAGTATCTAAAGGTTTGATTTTTTTTCCCCACTAATTCTTCTGTATCCTGTAAGCCAATCATCAAAATTGACTTTCCCTCTCAATTTTAGAGTCTATATATAAACCTACAAGCCAAGGAGCTGATATATTTATTCAAGTTGAGTGGCCACTGGCTTAATTTGTGATGCTTCTGAAGATATTTATATTTAAAAAAGATTCTTTGTGATGTCATACCTTAACTCAAGTGCATGAATCTCACAGTAGAAAGAGGGAAAGTCATTAGGAAGATAGAGGGTTGAAGTTTCTAACCTCGTCAGAACACAGTCCTCTTTAAGTATGAATATATCTGTTTGCTCTACATATTTATGTCATTCAAATACCTTCTCTGATTAACAAAAAAGTGCCTTTACCTCCCCATAACTTTCTCTTTGATTTAAGAAGAGACTTAATGTTATCTATAATATAGTTTAGTATGCATATAAAAGCATTCTACAAAGAACACAAATGTTTGCGCTAGAACAAAATGTGCACTGCTTCTCTAATTCTGATTTTCCTGGGGTAAAGGATCATACTGGTCATAGTCTAGAAACCCTTCTGGAAACACACACACACACACACACACACACACACACACACACACACACACACACCGACGTATACATGACCTTAAAATTTTCCCCAACTACAATAATTTACAATAAATTTCCAAGTGTGTCTAAGTACCTCCCGCAGTTCTGTCTCTGAGTGTCAAGAGTAGTCATTAAGCGTCGTTTTCTGTTGACTGCTCCCTCAGCTTTATGCCCAAGTCCATGCCCAAGGAGGGAGTTAACTGTATACTGTGCCAGTAGTTTCTTTGTATATCTGTTTGTTTCTTTTTTATTTTTCAATACAGTCAACTTTGATCTCACTGTTGTAAAGAACAAAATATATAAAATAAAGATTAAGGGTATGTAGTAAGCTTGAAGTAGTTTCTTACTTAGGAAACACAGATACTTCTGTAAACCAGAAAGCTTTCCAGTTTGGCACACACTAAGTTTCAGAATAAATAAAATACATTTCCCTCAAATGTAATATAATATATAATATATTGCTCAAAATATAATAGACTCTGCTTATGTACAGGTTGTTGTGTTGTAGGCATCTAACATATTTGGGGGGTAAGTTAAGCATACTAATTAATTTAAACAATGCTATTGAATATTATATTGTTTTTATTTTTAGTTTCATTATTGTCCTATTTTTATCTGAACTTAAATCATCATCTCCCTATCAAAAATAAATCATTTACATGGAATTATATCCCCTTCATATATCTCTTCCAGGTCATATTGCTACTTCTTCTCCCAATTCATATTTTTTTATAATTTCATGACTTTTTTAAAGTTGTTTTTCTAACATACCCTTTTAAAGAGGATCTTAAGGAGGTAACTATAAATGGTAGTAAATAGAAATGATCCATAAAAGTATTAGCCCAGTGACTAACACTCAATTGGCCAGATTGGCTTCTGGCCTCAAACATGGCAGATTGAACTCTATCTCCATGGCATGGTGATATAATGCCCTTTAGGCTCAAAATCTGGGATTCACTTATGACATCCTCTCTCCGTTACAAAAAATTGTGAATATTACTCAGTGGATTGGTCAAATACATGTGGTCAGGGAGCACATTTCTAATTAAAAGAAATATTAAATTTTACATATAACCTAGCTCACACCAGTGCCCCCCAGTACCCCCGCTCCCAGAGAATTCATTTGTTCTCTGAATAAATGAATAAGCAAATATCACTTTAAAACAGTAAGGTACTTTATTATAGATCTATTAAAGGCAATCTCTTAAGGAGCTTCCATCTCAAGCTCTTCTTAATTTTAAGGATACTTAAACTTTCTTTGTTTAAGGAATCTAAATGTGCTTTGTTCCTTGGAAACTGGTAAACTTTTGGGAAATAAATAAAATACAGGTTCTAAACAATTTCACCCAATTATACTATATGCAGTTACTTACGTACTTCTCAGTGTTGTCACATGATTTTTTTATATTTTTACTATAGCCCTCATTTCATTTCTCCATTTATTTTTTTAAGACTACTTTCCTAGGCAGGGACTCCATTTTTTATGTTTTATTTTTTATGCCTTGTACAATGCTTGACACATGTGCTCAACAACTATTTTAGAAATGAATGAGTAAATGAATTAAAAACATTGATTTGTTCCTAATTGCATAAGTTACCAAGACAGTGGTGAAAGGACTATTTTACGCTAAATAAAAGAGACCTATTTTGTTTTGACTTCAGTAAAGTCAATCAATATTTATTTATTACTAGGACAACAGTATAAGCAACTTAATAAAGAATATAGTACAAATAATCTGCATATTACTTGTCCAATTTCAGATGTAAACAATGAAATATTAATTATATTACATATAACAACTGTGTCACATGCATTAGAATTCCACCGTGGTGTTTGCTACAGGGAGACTTACTAGCCCATGAGCATTAGATGTACCTTGGATGCTTTCTTTGGGGCAATTTAATTAATTTATGGTTAAAACACCAAAAAAAAATCTGTGTAAAGTTTTTGTTTTGATGGCTGTTCCTGTGTTAACTGTGTAGAGGAGCTCAACCTATACACTGTGATAGACTTGATTCAAATTCTCACTCTGTTACTAGGCAGCTTGTTGTGTGATCTTGGGTAACTAATTTAACATCTTAAACTCAATTTCTTGGTCTGTAAAATTTGAATATTTGTAATACATAACTTCATAAAGTAGTTTTGTGGGTCCAAGATTGTGTTTAGTCCCTGGCTTGTATTAAGCACCTAATGTAACTCATCCAGTAGTGCAGTATTCATTGTTAATGCATTAAACTGGCAAACAAATACCCCCCGTATTCTTCAATAGAAATTTAGATTATCCATATGATAGCCATTGATACGGTGAGAGCTTAACAAAAAATGCATGTTTTTATTTATTGGCCAGAAAAATGAATTATCCATAAATTTAAGGTTTTTTTTATATTGATGTGTTTCCTTGGGAATATTTTTTGAAATTTCAACAATTACTCCAATGACTTAGTGACACATGTATGTACATTATATATGGAAAGTATTTATAAATTCCAGATAATAGATAATTAAATTGCAATAACCCCAGATATGTTATATCATATTATACTATGTTTACGTTATACTATATTATATTTTTAATCCTACACAAAATTTCATTAAAATATATCTTTATTTCTATTACATATTTTGTGATTTTTCTGAAGAATTTTATTTGAATGGAAACTCTGATATATATTATTTCCCTGCATGCATTGGGAAACTTTAAAATATGATTACAAGGTGACACCTTTGTAAATATTATTGGAGCAATAGAAATATGAGAGGCTAATTAATATTTTTTGGATTTTTCTTGACTCTTCTCCAAAGAAACCAAAATTTTGCCAGTCAAATTACCTGGTTTCTCACAGGATTTTTTAAAAAAGCTTTGAAAATAGTAGGTATTCATAAAATGTTACAAAACTGAAATAGATGTGATCTTTCAAGTCATTTCATCTCCTAACAAATCACTGTCTTCCTGACCCTGCATAGTTCTGTTCTGGTATAATAGAAATGATTGACATTTCAGAGCACTTAATATTTGCTAGAAACTGTCACACACAGAGTTTGGTACTACGTGAGGTAAGGGTTTACTTTAAATTAATTTCTTTAAAATTTTGTTGGAATGATTCTCCTAGATCTTGGAAATGTCTAGAATTCTTTTGCCCCAGGCACACAACTGAGGGCTCCTTTGAAGTCTTGGTTTTCTTCTGTTATGGAATATATTGTGTTAATTTTATCTGATTTTGTGAGATTTTCAGTTTATTGAATGAGAATCGAATATGACCATTTGTTTTTAATAAGATGAAAAATAAACATGGGGATACATTGCTTTTTAAATGTAAACTCAAACAACTTTTTAAACTAGTGCAATTCTCTCGTGGCATTTGTAATAACCTGCCTAAACCATTCATTCTAATCACTTTGTCATTATTTGTGGTTTAATTTTTAAGCAGTCTTTTTTTTAATCTCCCTCATTATTTTTGTTTAAAAAATAATCTATGATTCTCTTTTAAATTTCCTTTAAATCTTTCAACTGAAGTCTTTAAATATAGGGAAAAAAGGGAATGCCTTAAAATGTAGTAATGCTGAAGCCTTCATAAACAATAGTCATTTTAGACAATATTTAGTATAATTTGGTCATTCTTGAATCCCATCTCAATAATAATAGTTAATGGACCACTGGAGAGCTTTGCTTTATGGAATTCTCACCTAGGGGGTGGTCCTCTGGCAGCTACTGGGAGGACAGCATCACAGTGAGGCACTGTGCAGGTGTCCATTCAGTATCAAAGAAACACAGTTGGTACCTGTAACAACCCATTTGTGTACTTCCATGACCATTGTTTTAGATCTCCACAATTCAAAACCAGACTTGTTACATTATATAAATTCATAATTCAAATATATATATATATATATATATAATATATATATATTCACACACATATATATATATACACATTTAAATGTACTATAAATATTGATTCAAATTTTAACATTAGTTTTTCTGCCAAATCTCTTTTTTATATAAAGAAAGACACTGATCATGAATTAAAATTTGTCTTTCAGTGTTTAGAGTTATATTTAATTTTCTGATTATTTTACTGAATTTTCATTTGATTTAGTTATTAGAGTCAACATTATGAAATTTAACCTTTAGCTTTTTTCAGAGTAGTAAAGACTTTAGGACAGGCATTTGTGAATCATCAAGGAAAGGAGAAAACAAAAATCAGTTTATTAATAGCTCTCCTCTTGGCACATTCATGAAGGAAATTGAACTAGTCAACATTCAATTCAATAGATAACCTTGCATATTTCTGTGCCTTTACTCAGATACCTTTAAGGAATAGTACCTACTACCTGTGGGTCTTCTCCTTCCGTATCCAAATCCCACCTATCTTGTCAAATTCAGATCTTACATCATATCATCCTTAATGAGATGTTGAATGATCTCTCCAGCTGTCAATAGTCACTTTCTATGAGTTTCTCATACCACAATATCTGTGTTTCTTAAGATATGTATCACTTTTTACCCTTCATCATAGTAATTTACATATGTCCATCCTTTCTCTATTTTGGATTTTTTGAGGACAGATTCTGTGTTTCACAAATCTACAAGGTGTGATTAAAAAATACGGTGAATGAGGGCCGGCCTGGTGGCTCAGGTGGTTGGAGCTCCATGCTCCTAATTCCAAAGGCTGCCAGTTCGATTTCCACATGGGCCAGTGGGCTCTCAACCACAAGGTTGCCAGTTCAACTCCTTGAGTCCCGCAAGGGGTGGTGGGCTTGGCCCCCTGCAACTAAGATTGAACATGGCATCTTGAGTTGAGTTGCCACCGAGCTCCCAGATGGCTCAGTTGGTTGGAGTGTGTCCTCTCAACCACAAGGTTGCTGGTTCGACTCCCACAAGGGATGGTGGGCTGCGCCCCCTGCAACTAGCAACGGCAACTGGAGATGAGCTGCGCCCTCCATAACTAAGACTGAAAGGACAACAACTTGACTTGGAAAAAAGTGCTGGAAGTACACATTGTTCTCCAATAAAGTCCTGTTCCCCTTCCCCAATAAAATTAAAAAAAAAAAAAAAAAAAAAAAATATATATATATATATATATATATATATATATATATATAAAGAAAAGGTTACATATAATTCCCTTCTGTTTATATAATTTGAAAAATTATGGTGACTGTTTAAATAAAAATTTATTACAATGAAAGACACATTTCCATTAACCCCCCTCAAAATACTCCCCCTCACTTCGAACACATTTATCCCATTGTTCTTGCCACTTTCTGAAGCAGTTCTGGAAGTCCTCTTTCGTGAGTGTCTTTAGTTGTGCTGTCATGGCTGCCTCAATGTCCTGAATCATTCTGACTTTGGGGAAGAACCAGAAGTCACATGGTACCAGAGCTGGTGAATAAGGTGGATGAGGACACACTGTAATGTTTTTATTTGACAAAAATCGCCATATACCAGAATCGATGTATGACACGGAGCATTGTCATGATGGAGAATAATTTACAGCACACTTTAAAACACACCTTCTCTCAATGATAGCTCACACCCAACTGACTGCACCAAACAGGTTGAAACTTGTCATACACTGTTACTAAGGTTCGACACGCAGCTTTCTGTATTGAAGATCTTTTCTGTTGGATGGCATTCAGCAGTAGATTTTGATCACAACGGAAAGGTTCCGTGTCACACTTTGCCTTTGGTATGACAATTTCTGTCAAATAAAAACATTATGGCATGTCCTTATCCACCTTATTCATCGGATCTGGCATTGTATGACTTCTGGCTCTTCCCCAAAGTCAAAATGACCATGAAAGGTAAACATTTTGATTCGACAGGACAGTGAGGCAGCCATAACAGTGCAACTAAAGACACTCATGAAAGAGGACTTCCATAACTGTTTCAGAAAGTGGCAAGAACAATAGGAAAATTATGTTCAAAGTGAGGGGGTATATTTTGAGGGGGATTAATGGCAGTGTGTCTTTTACTGTATTAGTTTTTTATTTATTTAAACAGTCACCATATTGTTTGATCATACCCTGTACTCTGGGTACTCAATAAGTATCTGTCAAGCAGTTGAATAAATGAATGAATGAGCTATAGTAAAATTGGTTACAGGATTTTTAGTTAAATATAGTTCTATACAAATATATATATATATGCAAATATATATGTATATGTATATGTATATATACATATACATATATATATCACCAGATATATATATACACACACATTTATTGTTATCCCTCACAACACTTCATTAAAATTAGAGGACAGATATAAGAATCATAACATTAACATCAACCCACTGGAAGAAAGAGAACAGATAAGAAGTGAAAGCAGAGGAGAGAGATAAATAATTGTTTTATAACCATGGAGTTTATGAAAATTATAACATTGTCAGAGGAAGAAAGCTTTAATGCAAGTGCCTATATTACTATTAAATATTTAACAACTGGCTCTCTGAAAAATTTGTACATGTGTATGTGTACTTTATTACTATAATTTATGATAATAATAGGGTACAATAAGTAATAAAATTCATAATATCCTTTTTGTAAAATCCACATAGTAATTTGATTCTTACCGAATGCTTTATTGAATTTTGCAAAATTCTGGTATCTATAGCCAGTCTATTGTTGGTAATAATGCACCGGTCTATTTCTTCGATGGGTGACATTTATTTTTACATTTATTAATGAGTAAGATGAAAGATAAACAATGAATACATATATGGGAGCTTACATGTTTGAACAATGATGTGAGCAAGTTCTTTGTTGAATTGGAGAATAGCTTTTAAATATTGGAAAAATGTTCCCTCAATTTGTTGTACTATTCACAATGTACTGCTACAGAGATGCTGACATTTTAGGTTTAATCAGCATTATTAACATTTTCTCCATTACATTCTTAAATCCAGACAATCAAGTAAACAATAAAATCAAGCCCTGGTTTGTAGCATTTGCCGATTTCCATGTTATACATACAACTACCTTGGCCAATTTCAAGCTATTGTGTCCTGTCACTGAATGTGAATTTGATAAGAGACATAAAGTACTTCACCATTATGTATCATTTTCCACCACACAGACACATAGATATAAATAATAGTAGCAAAATGTCCGTAAAATAGTTAAGAAATGATGAGTTTATAATGTATATTTATTTGTCATATGTATTTATGTTTAGAAATAATTTATTTAATAGAAAGTTGTATAATTTGATTTTTAATAACTGCTGTGTCTAGCAATGAGCTTGCAAAATCCTAAAAGCTTACAAATCACATCTCACAAAAGAGAAAAACTTGAACACATTTGATCCCACAGAAAATGGGCTTTTTAGGATGGGGAAGAAACAGTCAAATAAATGGTTTGAAAGTATTCTCAAATTCTACCACCACCACTCCCCCACCCCCCACCCCCACACACACCAGCAGTCAGGCCTGTATCCATCCCCTCAGGAACAGGCTGTTGTCAATATATAAAGAGTCCAATCAGTTTTCTAGTGCTTCACTCTCAAGTATAAAAGTCACCCCAAATCAGGCAGCTTTTAAGAAATTCCTCCTGTAAATGAATAGAAACGAAAATATAGAAAACAATCTCACAGGTAAGAGAAAGTGAGAGGACTCAGAAAAGAGATACAGGAAATGTTTGCAAGACACAGGAGAATGATGTTTTTGAAAAAGCAATAACCATAAAACATAATCAAAGATCATATTTAATTACTAAGAAAATAGGAAAAAAAACACATTTTGGCATTCAAATATCATGGCCATTTTTTTTAAGATCAATAAACCATTTGAAATATAAACCAAAATATATCTGTAAAAAGTGTAATTAAATCAGTGAAAAATAGGAGATAAAATATTTTAATAATTAAAAGATCACTCAAGGAGAGCTAATATCCAATTTATAGGAATTTTGTAAAGATCAGACAGAACAAAGGAAAGTGATATACACACAAATGATACACAACAGATTCCAAATTTAAAGATAAGAGTCTCCAATATGAAGAGCTCAATCTCCATGTACCGCATATTATAAATTTAAAAAGTTGTGCACATGGTATATCATTTTATAACTTCAGAACCACCAAATCTTAAAAATGGCATGGGGAAAAGCAAAGATAAAAACAAAACAGATGTGATTGGAAATAAGAATGTCATAAAGTTTTTCTATTGAATGCTAAAGATCAACAAAACAAAGATTTTAAATTAAAGAAAATTATTTTCAATACAGAATTTTATACTCAACAGTCATTAAGAGACTATAATAAAGATCACACATATTTCAGGTCTGAAAAATTTTACCTGTAAAGTATTCTGTCTTAAGAAGCCACTGCTGGACTCCTTAACGAATCAGGTAAAAAGAGTTGAGATCAAGGAACTAGAGAAGCACTCCCAGTAGGTTGCTTAAAGGTAGTCCCCAGACCACACCCAGTCTAAATAGGAGCATTATTGGGAGTAGGAATGTTTAGAGATGTGTGTGAAAGTTTTAAAGAATTAGGAATTGAAAACCAAAAGTAAACAAGCAGTTAATTCCGGGGGAGAGAGGGAAACTTTACTGGAGGAAATATTAGCACAGTCTATCTTCATTATGCACTACTTCTGTATGTGCAAATTTGCCTACCACTAAAATTTATTTGGAACCCAAAAATCAATACTCATGGCACATTTTCAGTCATTCACAGATGAGCAGAGGAGCAAATTTGAGTCTCCTGACAAGTACATTCCCAGCTGAGGTCAAATGAGGTGACACTTTGCCTTCTTGTTACTGCTCTCATACTATATGTTTGTTGTTTTCACTGTCTATTTAGTGCCATAGTTTTTAAATGTTTATGCTTTTTGTTTGTGAGTTCAATGTTTCAAATGGGCTCCAAGTGTATTGCCAACGTGCAAGAAGGCTGAGCTGTGCCTTATGGAGAAAATGCAGGTGTTAGGTAAGCTTCATTCAAGCATAAGCTGTAGTGCTGTTGGACCTGATCATAATGTTAACAATTCAACAGTATTGTTAAATATGGAGTTTTTAGACAGAAACACATAAAATGAGGTTATGTATTGATTAATTAATGAATATGTTGTGATTAGAGGTTTGCAGGAGCCTAACCCTGTATTTCACCTAGGAGCAATGGTTCAGTATTCACTAATGCAGTGTTGGCAGCTACTTTATGCAACATAACTATTGTCAATAACAAGAATTGACTCTATATTACTGCATTTTTCCTGGTAATGAATATTTTTTATTAATAAACATTACATTTATAAATTTAAATATGACCTAAAGTTTTTGTAAAAGTGTACTAGGAACATGGTGCAAGGAGAAGCAAAATAGCAAGTGAATAGACATTGTCTAAAATTAATATCAGGAAATGCTAGTGTAAGCATATGCTTTATAATTATGTAGTTAAGTATCAGGAGAAATAATTAAAAACTTGAAAGTGGTGGTTTATGGAAGCAGATTGGGAAATGGGGGAGAGTCAGTTTGGAGAATAATGTTTGTAATATAAATTTTGATATTTACATGTGGTTTTAAACAATGAATAAATATTCACTTGAGAAAAATAAGTATTTAAAAATTTTAAAAAATGAAAACAGTTTTGATAATATAATTAAAACCTAGATGATAACTACACATTAAAACACTAGATCTTAAAGTAACAAGTTTGCTTGTTGTTGTTGTTGTTGTTTCTTGTTTGTTAGTTTGTTTGTTTTTTTACCTGAATAGTATAGATGTAAGAAATGTCCAGTCCTGTAGAAAACATTTATGAGTTTATTTGAGCCAAACTGACGAAAATTTCCAGGAAGCAAAATCTGAATGGATGAGGAAATGCTCCGGAGCATGGCAGTTTTAGTTTATTTTCTATGTGAGAATAATAGAAGGAGACTTAAGGAGGGTTACATGAAATCATTAGTGGTAGATTAAGGAGGTGGTAGAAATAAATGGAGGGAAATCTCTGGGGTTGGGTAAAAAGGTACTTCTTTTACATCAGTGGGTACAGGATAGTTAAAAATTAACATTTACAGCATATAGAGATAGTGTTGGGGTGGGGACAAGATAACAGTGAGGGGTTCTGTGGTCTCATGCTCTGGTGCAGTGGGTGTGTCCTGAGGGCTCTGGAAAAGGAGACTACTCCGACATGTCAAAGGTCTGTTATCTTAGATACAGAAAGACTATGACAGGCTCACTTAAGGTAAAGATTGCCATTTGTCAAGGAAGCTGTAGGCTTAGGACAAGACTACTGGCCTGACCCGTTTTTAGTTGGGAATTTTTATGTTCAGACCATCCTATGTGGTTACTTTTGGTCTCTGAGTTCGTAGGCTCTGCCATGCTGGCCTCCGCTGAGCTTGTCAGATTTAGTATGTGCTCCCTTTTCCAACCACTGGGGGGGAAAAAAATTGTCAGGGCTGTTTTTTTTGGTGACACTAAAAATCATTTATAACATGTTACATGATTTCATTTGGAAATTAAATATTGATAAAAAATAAATACTTCTAAATTTCTTGTATTTGTTTTGTATGTTTACCCAAAAGTATTTTGACATTTATAACTGTGAAAGCATGTCTAGTTAGATCATTTTCTCATCTTAGAATTCCAATTAACATTTTCAACTGCATGAATAAAGGATTCTACTGAATTTAGTCTTCCACTGTGTCACATATCATAAGGCAATGTTGTATCTTGGCAAAAATTCTGCTGGTAGCTACGTATATAAAGCTCAAATTTACACTGAGGTATTCTTGTTGCCAATAATTCCTAAAATATACATAAAACTAAATCACTTGAAGTTCATTTAATACCATTAACCCTATTTCTATGGAATGAGAATAGACTAATAGCTTGGTTGAATCTTCAGAAAGCTACATTTTCAGAGGAACAAAAGGAAAAAGAGGAACTCTTCTAGTAAAATATAATTGGCAAAGTAATATAAAAAAAGTGGAAAAGGCATTACTGACTTATAGAATGTTCTAAAAATACCTCATTTAATAAGCACATCTTGCTAGTTGACACACAATTATGTTAATTTAGTAAGAGTTGAAGAGTAATTTAAATATGATTAGGGCTTAAAAGATAAATGGCATAGAATGTGGAACTTGTTTTCCTGTTTGTAGAGTATTATTTTTTTATAAAAAATAATAATAAAAGTAATCTGTAAATGTAAATCCTTGCTGTATTTTCAACTTAGTTTGAGTTTGTACTTGCATGGAGATAAAGGTGATGAAACAAGTGAGTTTCATCATGAATTTATTCTCTAATAAGTGATACTTTTCAACATCTTCTTTTGCAGCAAGGAATTAAAAATGTTTCTTTATTTTAAATACAACACTTTTTTCACGCACATTCCTTTTCATGCACTGTCCAGGGTTGCATCTGTAAAAATAACAAAATAACTTATTAAATAAGGAGAAATTTAATCTACCAATCACTAATAGCCAAACAACAATATAAAAAATCACTTTTGCTGATACATATTTTCAGTGGGTTTACTGACTTTTTTAAGTAGTTGATGTGTTTTGACACAATCTGTGATCGATTTTAGTATGTCACAGAAAGGTTGAATTAGTAAGATCTGTGAACAATTATGTGCTCTGACTTTTGTTTGTTTGTTTCTTCACGGTACAAGTAGATCAAATGTGACTCCTGGTATAAATTGAGTATGCAAATTGATCCTTTCCTAGAACTTTGTTTCAGATTTTCAAAATTACATTACACCAATCTATTAACTCATTCAACATACATTTATTGAATATGCATTGTAATTCAAGAATCTAAAGTATTAACTATATATATACATACATACATACATGCATAAGAGAAAGTGTGTCAGATGGTAATTAGTGCCATGGAGAAAAGTAAAATAGGGAAAAGAGTGGGAATATTGGTGGAATTGGACGTACATTTAAATTGAGAAGGGGACCTTTGGGTAAAGAACTGAAGGAGCGAAGAGAATGAGGCAAGTGATAACCTAGGGGAAATGTATTACAGGCAAATGAAATGGCAAGATCATAGGTCTAAGTTTGGAGGTCCAGTGAGACCACTGAGAACTGAGCTCTGGTCACTCTAGCATGAAGAGGTTAAGTTGATGAGGAGAAGCCTATGAGTCGGGAAGAGACCCAGATGAGTGAGGTGTACAAACAGCCAGGTGAAGACAATGTTTCAAGGCAAAAAGTCACTATATGACTTGCTGCTAAATCATGTAAAATATGGACTGAGAATTGATCATTGTGAGGTGTACAAACAGCCAGGTGAAGACAATGTTTCAAGGCAAAAAGTCACTATATGACTTGCTGCTAAATCATGTAAAATATGGACTGAGAATTGATCATTTAACCATGTGCAATCGTTACAGGTGACAAGAGTATGTTTTAATCGCATGGTGGGCATGAAAGTCTGACTAATAATACTTTCAAAAGAGAACAGGAAGAAAGGACTTGGAGAAAGTGGATATAGACTACATTGAGATATTTGTCCTATAGAGAAAGAGAATAATGAAGTGGTAACTAGAGAGGAAATGGAAACAAGAGTGAGCTTTTTTTCTTGTTGTTGTTGTTGTTCCAGTTTGGGGGAGAAATAAGGGAATATTAGTATGCTAATAAGAAAGCTCAAGTAAAGAGGAAAACAATTGATGGTACAGGAGAAAGGGGAAGAGTTGCTAAAGCAAAGTCTCAGAATAAGTGAAATGGAATAGAATCCATTTCTATTTTTCTACCAGTTGGATATCCTTTCCCCACCTTTGGTGCACTCTTGGCTTTTGTCTTATTATTTACTTAAGACATTACTATTATAAAGGTATGTGCAAAAATTTCATTAAATATTTTTTTTTCTGTGATTTAATTCTATGTAGGACTTGAAAGGGACTTAAAACTGTGTTTTGTTTGGACCAATTTGAGGGTTCTGTACAGAAAATACAGTTAACTTCAGTTACTTTTTAAATTTCTTTTTGCAACTTGCGTGGACAAATGGAATTCAATATTGTGTTAGTTTTTGTATGTCCCATTTAGGCATTCTTCCCTACTGAGATTTAGTTAGAATATTTGCTTTCATTGAATCATCTGCTGACTTAGGTTAGTTACCGCTTATCATTAGATGACAAAGACAATGAAATGAGATCTATAGAGTAATACAGAATAAGAGTATTTACTGCCTGTGTACATTTAAGTCTGGAAAAGAATGCAGAGGGAAAAATGTTTAAATTGAGATGGTACTGATGTGCGATCTGCCTGCAGTTTCTGGGTGTGGGCCAGGATTGTGTCTTGTGAGACCGAAGACTAGAAACACAGACCCAGGAGAGGCAAAGAGTTGTAAAGGAATATAGTTTATTAAAAGCAGGAGAAGAGGTTGCAGCTCCCGAGTGGGAGGGGTACCCAAAACTGGGAAGCCCAATGACTGAGGCAAGTTCTTACTTTTATACCTTCCCCTGCCTGCTTGGGGGAGGGGGCTGGAGCCATCTAATGGAATTCATCTATTAGGTTTGTCCTGTTTGCCCATCCTGAAGGGGTTAACGAAATAACCCATTCTTATCTATCAGATCTGCTCCTTTGTTGGGCCAGAAGGGATTTGAGATAATTTGTTAACCTCCAGGCATATTCTTGTATCTCTGTCCTGGAGTGAAGGAGACATTCCAGAACCTGGAGTTTTAGGATATGGCTGTTTTTTTGTTTATTCCACCAGGGACCTCCCTGTCTACCTAGCAACTTACTAACTAACCTGTCTCAGTACATGGGGAGGATATAGTTTCGTTCGTCTTATTTGGGTATAAAACTACCCTTTTAGGAGTATGGGGTTTGGGAGTTTTTTATTGATACTGCAATCTGTCTTAGTCAAGAATAAGAGCCTGTTGGAGAGATAAGGGCTAGCACTGCTTTGTGTTTGTATGTGTATACATATGCAGGCATACATGTCTACATATAATCATACATGTATTACATATATCTGCATACATATGTACATATACATGCACATATTTGTATCTATATTTTGAGTAAGGTACTCCTGATTATTGTTTTCAGTTGAACTAATTAACTATGATCCTTTGATAACTCTCCATTCCATACATGAAATAGGTAATATACCAAACATCTCAATTATACCAAAGCATAGTCATACCTCAAATGAATTATTTGACCCTAAGTTACTGTCAGAATGATTTTGCTAACATGTATGAGAGACAAGTCATTTAAACATCTACTGATTAATGAAGGCTGCTATTGTGTCTTTTTGAAACATTACCTTAGGTAGACTAAGACAATAAAATCCTCTCTCTGAGAATTACATGTTTTCTCATTTTTGTGTTTTTTTCTAAGTGCTGGTAAGCAATCTATAACTCCTAGAAATAGACTAGATACATCTGCTTGGGAAATATTGTTCTGGAAAAAAAATATACCATTACAATTCTGATTGATGACCAGTATAACAAACAATTTTTCAGATGTCTCCCTTTCAGCTCTGAGTAAACATACCTAGAAAATGATTTTTAATTTCTTCTGTGTACAAAGGTTTTAGGAATCCTGACCTTCTCACATTCCATGAAAATTGTTTCCCTAAGACATGGATCACTGGCATTAATAGAAGTGGCATCTTTTCCAGCTTTGTGAAATCTCTGTAAGCCTTGAAACTTTTCTGGATATTTAGGTTTGAATAACTCCTTTTTTGTGTTTGTGGCTGTTGGGTATAGCATTTTAGGATGTTGCCATTCAGTGGACAGGAATAAAGTTTTACTTTGGAATACAAGCTATTTTTCTTATTATACTCAGTCAAATACTATAGTTAAGTATAACAGTGGGCCCTGAGGTAACTAAGAAAGCAAAGACTTATCCTCTATAGTAACATGCATATCCTATAGCCACAGCTATCTAATAATTGATTTGATTCATTCATTTATTCTTCCATTGTATATATTTTTATTGGGCATTCAATATGAGTTGCTTTATGTTAAAAGATGTCTATTCATAAAAAATAAGGATGAAATATAAGATATTCAACTAAAATATTTCCAACTGTTTGCTTTGATCAATTTTCTTTTAATTAAAAATTGTAATTTTGAAAACTTAATTTATTTCTAGGGAGCCAGACTTCTCCAAGAAAGAATTGATAAATTTACCTGAATGGTACTTAAAATTTTAAGGATAGTATAAAATGGCAACACAATTTTAATACCATATCTTTACAAGTTTTTCTTTCCTAGCTGATATATCAATATAAAGGTTTCATATTAAGCTATTCTTTATAATTATCTGAAATCATGAGAATGTTTCTGTCCTACTTAACTATTACTACCTGCCTCCATTACTAATAAAATTATCTATTTTAAACTTTATTTTTTGTCTCTCTAAGATATCCCTGCCATTCACAGAAAGCCGGAATTGTTAATATCAGATTGTCTTAAGGATCAGAAAGTAAATTACTCCTTTGTAAAACTTGAAATTCGGAATCTTTATGACATCACAAAGCATGTGCTATTGTCACGGATCATAGTGATGTTTTGAATTAAAATTGAATGTGGAAAATAGGCATATAAATATAGAACATTTAAGATTATTTTATTGGTTATTTTCAAATATTTATCATATTCCTATACCATATTTCCGCAAAAATAAGACTGGGTCTTATAGTAAGGTTTGTTCCAAAAGACACGTTAGGGCTGATGTTCAGGGGATGTCATCCTGAAAAATCATGCTAGGGCTTATTTTCCAGTTAGGTTTTATTTTCAGGAAAACACAGTAAAAATATAAGCATCTACTAGTTTGTAGAGATTGTTTTTCCATTTTGGTCAAAGAATTTCTTGTCCAGATGTGCAAATACCTCTGAGACACAGGAAGCTTTGTCACACCACCCAGAAAATCCTTATCAAAACAAAGCTCTGTTTCTCTGGTGGTACAAGGTATATGGTGTGATGATGATTGTTCTGTTTTGCGGTTTGTACACTGGTCATTCTAGCAGAGGCCATTTATTAAAGAAACAGATGGGGAAACATCAGTTATATTTTGTACCTTCAGTTTACTATAAAATGTTGGGAGACTTGGACACCAGAAAGAAAATAATTGCAGACATCAAAGAATAAGCCAGATATAATAGGAGAGAATGGACATTCTCAGTTCCAGTAGAAGCAGATTTTATTTTTACTACTAAAAGCTTTGGAAAAAATTTATATATTTTTTCCCTAGGTAAGCTATTAAGTCAGTGGATATTTTGTGAGGTTTTTAACAATTATTTTTACATGAGTTTGACAGTTGACAGTCTTCCAGAGCTGACTGTTGCATATACAGGTAGGTTGTAACAGAACCCCAAATATCTTTGAGTAGTAAATCAGTGGAGTTTGGCATCCTTTATAATCAGAATCATTTTTTTCTTGTTCATAACAGTTTATATAATATACATATTCCCAAGAAGTATAATTTCTCTAAACGTTTCTTTTCTGCAATACGTTTTCCAATTTTACATGGTTGAACATTCCTTCTCTCAGATTTTCAAGACCTGTATCTTCCTTTGAAGAGTTCTACAGTTGAATCATTAACAGTAGATAATGTGTCACTACCGTTGTCACAGGCACAGTTTTTCCCCAATGAATAGATTTAATTCTTTGCCATACTGTTTTGAACCACTGAATGTTTTATCTTCTTCCTCTCCCTCCTTTTCGTCTTCATATTCTATTCTATTTTGTTATTTTTTTGACTTGAAGATTTCTTGCATCTCTTTATGTGACAAATAGTTGTATTAGAGGCTAGACTTTGGTAAGGCAAAGGTCCAGACTTTTTACTTTGTTTGACCACTAGAATGTGTGGTGTCTGCTTTTAACAAATAAGAATTGCTTTCAGTAATGCTAATAAATCTGCCAGGTAAAATTTTAGGAGGTATTTGGGGAGATATTCCAATTTTATTTATTGTGTTTTACTTATGATGAATTTAGCACTTACACACAAGAGTCTTTTTGTAAGAAGCACTTTACAGATATCTTTGAATTCTCCCAATGACCCTGTAAGAAATAGAAATAGAGTATTTATAACCTCCATTTCACAGGTGAAGCTGCTGAAACCACACTTTTTTTTTTTTGAAAAAATACATTTCGCTCTTTGAGAGAAATGTCTCTTCGGGTTTGGAAAATTCACCATTGCTTCTCTCCCAAAGGCTAAAAAACTAAGTCTAATGTTACAGTGGCCTGAAATCAAACCTCCTTATTGAGTGTATTTATGGCACTTAAAGGGACTTGATCACACATGTCTATTCAGATCCTTTTTATGCTGGTTATTGACTGACATTCCCTGAATTTTTGATCCTGTGTCACTGAGGCTTTTTCTATGAGATGGTTCATGTGTTTGATTTAAAAGAAAGTAGAGTTATAACTTTGCTGTTTTGTAGAACCATTCTAATATTGAAGCTGGAATTTACATTTATATGCATTTCTCTAAGGATTTCAGTGCCTGTGTGTTTCTGTAAGCTTTGTGACTATTTTATCTTTTAATCCGTTTTTTATTGTAAAACATTTAGAATATTTGCAGATCTGAACACCCTTAAATTAAAGGAGTGATATTAATATTAATGTTATAATTTTAGACTTAGAGAGTATTGTTACCTCTAATAAATAGTCATAAACCACCCAATTTTCCAAAGATGTCACAAATTTTATTTGTGTCTGCTTTTTGTTAATGACTCATGTTTATGGTAGACTCCTTTTCACATGCGCCTTTCCCAGTCCATTTGTGTAGTGAGAAACTCAAGCTGAGTGATGACTTCTTAGATCATGGAAGGTAATGCCATAGAGTTGAAGGAAGGTTGGACTTCTGGGCCAACATGAAATACACAAGTAATCCTATGGTGGTGGGAGACAAATAAAGTATGAAATATATGAGACTAAACATAGTAGTAACCAATTATCTTGCTCCCACTTGCTTCAGTCTGCACTCTAGTCCTTTATAAGCCTGGTATCTACTCAACAACACTATTGAGTATGAGCTCCTACATTCTAGAAAGCAAGTCTCCTACCCACTTACCTGTGTGTTTACTATACCTCTATTGCCAGCCCTTACTTTACTAAAATTATCTTTAACATGCAACAAAGTAGTTTTAACAGTAAAATGATATGTTATAACCATTGAGCAATGCAAAGTAATAGACAATAGAAAAATATATATACATAGTGTCTTTTGTCTAATATCATTCAGTTTACTATGGGCAGCTTTGTATCACAAAAACATCAGAAAGACTTTCTAATAAGCAGACGCTTACATTCCAAGTTGAAAGATCATATCATAAACAGAGCAGAATTGAAGGGGTGTTTCTTAAGTCATGATGGGCACAAAGTTAGGAAAATATACGCAGTGATAAGGAGGGGTCCAAAACATTTATAATATTTTCTACACTAGCCTGGCTGAGATGAGAGTATTTAAAGATAGGAATCTTCTGACAGGCAGAGAAGATGGGAGAAAAGTAGCAAAAGATAACAGAAAAGGGGGAATGCAGCATGACACAAGTTAATGACTCATTAATAAAGATGAATTTACCTAGGCTTCATAGTATAGGGACTGCCTGTAGGACAATTGTTAGTCCAGGCCTTGATTCTAAATATGTCCTGAAGACGTTATCTCATAATGTATAACATAATATAATTTGTTTTCTAATAGTATATTATATTCACATTATTTCCACGTATGCTGAAAGATACATACATATAAATAAGCGTATGTCTAGAAAGGATATTCAAAAATACATACAGAAAAGGTACAAAATACATTTCTTAATTAGGTCCTATTTTCTCTGTCTTCCCTCTTTTAACCTCCATAACTAGTTACAATATTTTTATATCAAAACTCCTCAACTCCATTTTTGTAGGCAAACATGACTTAGACAAGAGCTCCAAAACTTCTTTACATTTGTCAACCTTCACGTATTTTCTTTCCATTCTTGCCTAATTTCTGAGCTTAGTATTAGGCATATCGACCATGGGAGCTTCCAACTCCCCAGCCTCTTCCATGCAGATTAGGATCCCAGCTCTTTCTTTGAATATGACTGACTAGACCTCGGTGGGCAAATAACTCAAGGGTGTTTCATCCATACGTTTCTCACTGAACTATACAATGGCCTAGTCTGAAAAGATTTGTTGAATTAACTAGACAATACCAAGGGAATGAAATGGTTATTAGTGGGAACTGAGGTTGAAAGGAAATATATAAAGAAAAGCCATAATAGACCATAAACCACAAAAAATCATGACAAGCCTAAGTGCTAAGGAAGACAGAACTACAAATAAGCAGAATGTTTGAGGTAAAGAGAAAAATGCATAAATTCAGTGGAAAGAATAAGCCCATTGGAAATGAAAAATGAGCAGATCCTTAGAGAGAAGCTGAGGCACAATACAAAATAAGAGAAGAGACACTGATCCCTAATCCAAGTCTATGTTTATCTTTATATAGATATCAAAGTCTAAACATACCCAAGTTTGCATTTTTCCTTTTTCCTGATTAAATCTATATATTTTTCTCTGAAATTTGGTTACATAAAATGTTCTCCAGTTATCACTGCTTAAAATAGCATGAATGACATCATTTTGAAGGAAAAATAATCCTATTTTTAGGAGACTAGAACTGCTATCTTCCAGTATATGCTGATGATCACAGTGCTCTTCTCAGTCTACTTATTGTACAAATTAAGAAGCCACATAGACCCCACCCCACCAGCATTGTAACTAATTTGTGATAGTTCATGCTATTTGGTAGAAATGGAGAGATTACAGTCTTTCTATATAGATACTGTAGAGAAGGAAAGCACAGCAAATAGACTGGGCAGTAGCTTTAAGTAGGAAAGGGAAGAAGTCTGAATTGCTGGGGGTCTTTGGGAGCCCATCTGGGCCTGAGAAAGCTATCTGGTCTTAACATTTGAAAGATTTATGAACTCCCATAGTTTTAGCACATGTGTTCACATATCAAAATTTGCATTATGCAATGCCTGTTAGACTGTAATATTGGTCCTACAAGTGATCCTCACTGAGCTAATCTTAGAGGACAATGGTGCCTTCTTAAAAGAAAACAGAAGATATTCCCTCTACATCTAAATTTTAATTTTGAGAATTCTACACAAACTACCCTTATGTCCTATCATAACATTTTCTGCACTAGGATTGAAGTACAGTTGGCTGGATCCACTGCCTCCTTGATAAGAAGATGGATTTTGCTCTCTCCCACCTGTGTATCCAGGTTTCCCAGCTCTGCTGTTCTGTTCCCTACAGTGAGCCCTGATAGTGACTGTGATACGACCAATGAAAGATGAGTGAAATCCTGCCTATGACCCATCTTCCCATTGCAAGGCTTTGGAAATGAGCTAGGAATATGCTTGTGTCCTTTTCTTTGTTACTCTTTCCTGAGAACTCATACTTATATATAAGGAAACATAGTGAAAATGGGTCCAAACAAGACATCTTTACTGTCTTCAAATTTTAAGATATACTTTGACACCATACAGATTTTATTCTTCATGCCCCAGGACATTTGTAACTTATGACCTTGTTATCTTTATGTTATGTCTAATCTAAATAACCAGAAAAAGTATAAGAATCTCTGAAAATTCTGAAATAACCTACATGAGATCTTCTAAAACTGACCCATTTATATGCTACATTATGCTTTCTCGCTGTACTAGATGAGCATCCCCAAATCTCCAGGTAGCATCACTCTTTGCTTTTAAATTATTGATCAACACAAACCTTGCTTTGAATGGTCAGTTCTTAGTGCCATTTATGTTTTCCTCTTGTCCTTAAGCTTTGTAGATAATTGTCTTCTGAGAAGTTATCCTGGAATTTAGATCATGTCTGTATGCGTCCCCAAACTTCATCAAACTTCATCAGGACAGCCTAACTCTCCCACTTTCTCTAACTCTTCCTTTTGCCTGCTTCAGATCTCTCAGGAGTCTTTTCACACTATCTCTTCAGCATCAGATTTGCCTAATGATTTCTGTCTCTAAGGCATCATTGAAACTGAACATGACATTCCAATGATATAGTTACTGAAATCTTAGTTCTTCTTCCCTTTATGCAAATCTTTCGTAAAATTCTATTTCATTCACAGTCCTTTTTTAGTCAAATAATAATTTATTTTAACATGAAGTTCATTAATCATCAGTGTGGATTCAGCACAATGCTGGTTGTACCCTTAAAATCATCAATATTCCTTTAATTACCAGGAGGTCTGGCAGGTAATAAAAAATAATTCTAACCAACTAGAGAGCTCAATTAGTGGTACATTATCAAGTACAAAATTCTACTGTGCATATCAGATATTTCTTAGGAAGGTAAATACTATACGTCTTTCATCTCTTTCTGTTTAATCAAATGCCCATCATGACTCTAGCCTTGCAACCACTACACAGTACAGATGCAATGCATGTTTCTGTACATACTGATAAAATGTTAACCATTCACATATTTCTTGTTCAATTTAGTTAAACATTTTTCTTCACCCTCCATCAATGTTGTCTTCCTAAGGAAATATGCTTATATAGGTTCTGGCTTTGTAAGCTTTACTAATTGTACATTTAACTCAGTGGCCACTACAAATTCTAAGTCATATTCTAAAACTAACAAAAAAGTTATAAACATTTTATATTTTGTTGAATAAATGAAGAATGTTGGATCACCAAGTTTTCATTATAAGTGCAGTTTATATTTTTACACTTATTGTAAGCTTTAAGTATCATTAACTTCAAGAATAGTAGTTCCCCAGTAGTGCCAATCTTCCCATCATGCAACTTAATAGAGTTGTAATAGTGGCTACCACTCAGATGGTGACAGGTGACAAAGAAAGCACACAATGGAATTTTCCATCTGTTCTCTACTTTCTATCCAAGGTTTAAAGGGCAGAGTGTATTTTCTTACTTTCTTCAAACACTTTTTTCCATCTAAACAGCCTTTTTAAAAAATGCACTTTAGCTTACAGGAGGCTCACGAATCTTGAAGGGCAAAATCACGTGCTTATCTCGCCGTGTCTTTTTTGAGGAAGCACACTGGTTGATTCTTTATGAGCAGCAGAATTCTGGCTTTGGCTTTTACACTTATTCTGTGGAACATACCTTACCTCCTAACAGCTTTACAAAAACCAGAATGTATGAATCCATAAAGAGTAACATATATGAAGAAGATCAGTACATTTCATATTCGTCGAATGGTTAGATGCATTAAAGACAGCCTCACTTTGGTATTATTAATAGTTTTGCATGGTTTAGATTTTGATGGTACTCATAACGGAAGCAAGATTATAATGCTAATAAAGAACATAACTTATGATAGAAGGAGGGCTGGCAGATTTAAATTTTGCATGCAAGGGAAAGTATTGTGTATTTTGGATGGAAATGTGGAGTTTTGAATTAAAGTTTTAGGTTTTTTTTCTACTTAATTTTTCATGAGCCATTCTTTATATGGCCTGTTCTGTGCGCCACTATAATGCAGTAACATTTAAGAACACTAGAAAAAGGCAGAAAATATGTAGTTACATAAGGAAATTGCCCTCCTTTTCCTGAGTATTTGGGGAGTATTTGTGGATGGCAAGTAGTAGGCTGTATTTTAAAATGTTTAATTGTAAGTGAACTGTTATCTGAGTGAACTATGTTAAATCTAGTAATTCCATTTATCTTCACAATTGTTAAATACTTGATACTTACAAGGCAATGCCTACGTGCCACACAATGTGCAAAGTTAAATATGTCTCTGTCTTGGAAGAGTTCACAGAGTTTCTATAATGGGGGAGTGAATAAGGAAATCATACAAATAAAGCAGAGAACATAAACTGGAGTTGAAGTGTGTCCAAGAGGTTACCAAACCTAGATGCTTACAATGATACTCTGAGGAGCATAGTAAACATATAGAAGTCTTGGTCTAGTCAAAGGCGATTCTAATTCTAAAACTTGGGGTTGGATGGGGTTAGTTAAAAGGTGACACAAATAATGCTAAAACAGAGGTCCACATAAAAGGTTTTGAGAGCTCCTGAATGCTAAGGTGAGAAACGAAAAACCTGTGCTTGATTTGGTAAGCAATGGGGAAACACTAAAGGTTTTTGAAAAGATAAATGATATATTCACAGAAGAATGCTTTTAGAAGATGCCTCTGGTGTAAGGAAAGATAGTTGTGGCACTGAAAATACAATGGAAAAGAGGGACGTGTGAAATAAATACGTAGTGTACAAGTTGCATTCTTAGGGCTTGGCAAGAAGTGTGGGACTAAGAAAAATTGGGGCACTGTTGACAACAATATCTAATGGAAAAATAGAAGTGTTGGAATGGACAATGAAATAACAGACATAGGTAGTCAATTGGCTATGTGGTTTGACGTAAAACATAAAACTGATTTTTCATGTGTTGAATTTATGGTTGTAAAAAGTCTGTCTGGACAGAGGTGTCTACTAGGTACTTGTGATCATAGCTCTGACATTCAAAAGAGAGAAAGATTTGGATTATCCATATAAGTAGTATAGTTTAAAACACAGAAACATAATCTTTGAGAGAGACTACAGGAAAATAAAAAATTCTAATTAAGAACATTGACACTATCTGCACTGTGAAACAGGAGTGAGTAATCCATGAAGAAAGAGATACTAATCTAGTAAAACCAGCAGGAAAATCATATGGTGGAGGTAAATCATGGAGTTTAGGATACTGGATATAACTGGCCAAGTGAAGCACTGCAGAACAATTGAGGAAGGAGAGACTTAGAAAAGCTCAGACCTGCTGTGCTGGAAATTGGTAAGAAGTAGAGGAAGGACATCTTTCATATGATAGCCTGGTACGAAACATATTGCAATTGGTTAAGGAATGGGTGATTAGTTAGCAAGTGGAGGCACAGGTGTAAAAAGTGTTTATCTTTTGTTTTACTTTGTTGTGGAAGGCAGCAGTAGTACAAGAAATTAATAAAACGCTAGCGAGAGAAAACATAACTGAAAGAACTACCCAAGAAAGTTGTGTGTGTGTGTATGTGTGTGTGTGTAAGGACAGCTTTCCAATGGAATAGAGTATTGACAAGTTAGGAGGCATACTTCTCCCACAGAAACAACAGTGAGTAAGGAAAGGAAATAAAAATATTAGGAAAGTGTGGCTAAAATTCATTAAACATTATGGGACTTGACTGATAATATAGCAGTGTCCTGGATATATGGGGCAGCAAGGGTATTCTTAGGTAACACTGATATTTTGATCTTGATAACTAACAGAAAGATGATGTTATTATAAGGATGAGAACGGAAGAGGGGTTGTACTGAGGAGAAAGATAATGATGATTGACTTGGGGTGGGGTTTTTAGGTGTCATGAAGGCTTTTATAAGGTATGTCCAGCAGGCAGTTAAAACCAACATGCTCATTTAGAAGTCATTTGCAAAGAGTTGAGAGTCGAAGTTGTGGAATAAGATAAAACAAAATAAATGACAGCATAGGGAAAAAGAGAGACAGGGATGAAAAGTTCAGTAACACCTCATTATTTTCTGACATCCGAGGGGTACATGGATGAAGGGTAGGCAGTGAAGAAACTAGAAAGGGGGAGGAATAGCAAAAAGGAAAAATCCTGGAGATATATAAGACAACTGAGATAAGAGAGATTTCAAGGAAACGACAGTTTTTAATTATAACAAACATAGTTGAAACATTAGGAATACAGGAAATTTTAAAAATATATAACCTCATGGTTTGGTTTTATTTTTTTCCATATCATTGGGTACCTTCATGAAAGCTATTTTAGTTAAGTAGGAAAAATAAGAAATGATACTAAAATAGGTCAAAAGATATGTGTCAGGCAAATAACATGTATGGAAGCCAATAAATACAGACTATTTTTTTGAAATTTTGATTTTGGAAAAATAGAGGGTAACATTAAAGAGAAGGTTTTGAAATATTATTTATTTATACTATGAAAATAAATTTTAGAATATACAGAAGAATCTCTAAAGCCTTACTTCTGTAGTGACATCTTCCATCACTATTAAATGTTACATTTCCTTATATGTGTCATGTACATGTTTTACTTTTATTATGGTAGTGTTTTTTAAAAGATGTCATTAAATAGATTTCACGAAGGAAGGTATCTTACAATGAGAAATTTACTATGCTTTCTCCCATGGAAATCCTTTCTCGAGTATAGGAAACATGAAAAGGAAAACCTGACAGGGGAAAATGGAAGTTAAAAGTGAGGAAAATGACAAAGTTCTCAGAAGAGATTTGATGAGAGAGGTACAAGGACAGAAGTGGGAGAAGTAGGCTTTCTGATGATTGGGGCGTGGTCTGAAACAGGAGGTAAAGAGACGATGGAGAGGCAGGTGGCAAAATGCGAAGTATAAGGAATTTGGCTGCCAGGATGTTGGGAACATTAACCATATGGATCTTGAAATCACCAAAATTATTGGCACCACGGCCTTCCATAAATTTTGCTATTGTTTTATAATAATTGTTTGTGTGTGAGGAACTATGTGAATCTTCCAAACTCTCAGCATTTATTGATTTGGCTGTTCCTACAATAACCTTGCTGCAGAAGAACAGAATCCTAGATTATTGGATAAGGTTGAAGCTTTCAGCAATTTTAGCTTGGCTGATTGCTTTTCTTGTCAATAGTAGATTGTGTCCGCAGTGTAACCAAGTTATATACAGGGAATTTTACCATCACATGCCAAATTTTGGCTTCAAAGTATTAGTCATTTCTTAAAATAGTATTAAGAGTCTTTCGTGCGATCAACATATCTTGCTATTTATAATGATGATAATAAGAAAATAGTTTTAGTATGCCATAAACATATCCATCACCTCCAAAAGGTCCCTCTCACACTCGTTACTTATTATTTGTATGTGAGGTAAAGATTATTTAATAGAAGATCTACCCTCTTAGAAAACTTCCAAATATTTAATACAGTATTGTTAACCATAGGCTTTTTTTTTCAGTACAGTAGATCTCTAGGAATGCCTCATCTTATATTACTGAAACATTTTACCTTTGGCTAATAGTTTCCTATTTTCTCCTGCACACCCACTACCCCCTGCCCCAGTCCCTAGTAACCACCTTTCATTCTTGTCTCTGGTTCTGTGAGTTTGACAATTTTAGATTCCTCAAATAAGTGGTGTCATGTAATATTGGTCCTTCTATGGCTTATTTCACTTAGTATCGTGTCCTCCAGCCTCATCCATTTTATTGCAAATGGGGAGATTTCCTTCTTTTTTTTAATGGTGAGTGATATTCCCTTGTATGCATATACCACATTTTATCTAGCATCCATTGATAGACATTTAATTGCTTTCATGTTTTGGCTATTGTGAATAATCCTGCAATGAACATAGTAGTGCAGATTTCTCTTTGACATCCTGATTTCTGTTCCTTTGGGTATATATGTAGCTGCAAGTATTGCATACAGATCAATATAATAAACTACAGAGCCCAGAAATAAATTCATGCATTGATGGTCAACTACAAGGGTGCCAAGAACACACAATGGGGAAAGGATAGTCCCTCCAATAAATGGTATTGGGAAAACTGTATAACCACATGCAAAAGAATGAAATTGGAAATTTATCTTTCACCATACACAAAAATCAACTCAAAATTGATTGAAGACTTAAATGTAAGACCTGAAGCTATAAAACTCCTGGAAGAAGACATCGGGAGAGACCTCCTTGACATTAGTCTTGGCAGTGATTTTTTTGGATATAAAACCAAAAGCATAGGCAACAAAGCAAAAACAGACAAGTGGAACTGTATCAAATTAAAAAGCTTCTGCACATCAACAACATGAAAAAAGCAACCTCTGGAATGGGAGAAAATACTTGCAAATCATAGATCTGTAAAGGGTTAATATCCAAAGTGTATAAGAAATTCCTACAACCCAATAGCCAAGAAAAGAAAATAACCTAATATGAAATGGGCAAAAGAACTAAATAGACATTTCTCCAAAGAAGACATGCAAATGACCAACCAGTATATGAAAATGTGGTCAACACCACTAATTATCAGTGAAATGCAAATCAAAACAATGAGATATCATCTCACACCTGTTAGGATAGCTATTATTAAAGAAAAAAAAAAAAAGACTTAAGTTGGCCAGGATGTTGAGAAAAGGGAACCCTTGTGCACTCTTGATGGGAATATTAATTGGTATGGCCGCTATGGAAAATAGTATGGAGGTTCCTCAAAAAATTTAAAATATAGCTGCTCAGTATTTTTCAATCCACAGCTCAATCACTCTATATCCACTTATGCTGTATGTTGTTGGCTCCATCCTCAAAGTGCATTTTAATTAGCGTTCTACTACTTTATTGCATTAATTAGATGGAGATAAGCTAGCACATTTTTAGTTCAGAAACATGTCTCATGCTATTTCTCAAGTGTTTGCTCTTGGTCAAGTCTAGTAATAGTTTCTTACAGCCTTTTTTTCATCTAAGTGTTTTTCTCTTAGTTTTTAAACCTAGTGGTATTTTGAGAGACATTTAATCCATGTGGTTTTATTACTTTAGCTCTTACACATCCCATTTTATCACTTCAGTGTATTATAAAAAGTATTTGGTCCAAAAGATAGTAAGCAGCTTAGTGAGTATTTAAAGAATCTTACTCTGGGAGAAATAAACTTTGGCAATTTATGCCAATTCCATAATTTCAGCATTTTGACTTAATTTAGCACAGAATTTAGAATCCACAGGAGTGGTATTTATATATTTTTAGTTTCATTAGCTTCAGATCTTGCAGCTTAGTTACTGCAAATTTCAAGGCTATTTTATTTGCTAAGAATAAAGAGATCCTTATTATTCTCCAACTTGAATTCGTGTTTGTCCCCAGTTGCTAGATTAACCAGAGTGAAATATCTTTGGTGCTCCAGTAATTGATATTAAGAAAAAATAAAATTAACTTCCTCTGAAATCTAAAGCTTTACCAAAATGTAATGCAGTATCGTTCCAGGAACTGAAAGCACATGTCTACAATTTAATGGTTGGACTTCTAACTCAGATAGCTCTGAGTTTGAATCCAGTCTTGGGTATTTACTAATTTTGTGATCATTAACATGCTTTCTTTCCTTTCTGCCCCTCAGTAACAAGGTGCTACTGGCCATATTAAGGACCGTATTAAGAGTACGTACCTCATAAATTTGTTTGAGATGAATATGAGATAATACATTCACTTAAAGCAGAGCCCCAGAACTGTAGTGCCTAAGGAATGTTAACTACTGATGGAATTTATATAAGCTACATAAATAATACCTGATAAATGATTCCCAAATGATAATTGGGAGAAGTCTCAGATTATGAAATATCATTTTCTCCACTGTATCTGCATTCAACATTCCTCCTCAAAACAGTTTTTGGGGTTTGGTTTGGTTTTCTTTGATAGCTCAAAACTGCCATTTCCTCTACTTTAGCCATAAGCTTCAGTTTTCATTGCAGTTCATTGAAGCTGATAAAACATTGTTCCAATAGTTTGGGGTTTCCTATTTATAGTGTGTTCCTACTACAGCTCTTTCTTCATGATGCCACTAAGGTGATCATTTTAGTGCACATATTTGATAAGCCACATTCTTGTTCAAAAGCCATTGATGCCTCACCATTTTCTGTTGAATATAACATACATGTTTACCACGGCATTCAGTATCACTCAACCAGAATTATGTCAGTATCTTCTCCATTCCCTCTCCTGCTATTTCTCAAGGGCCAGTGACATCAGATCCCCAGGTATTTCTCCAAAACCGGATTATTTTTTCACACTTCTGAGACTATGCCCAGCCTATCTACACAACACATAATTCACTCATCTCTGTCTTGTTTTACAACCTCATTGGCCCAATAGCTTTGTTACCTGTTTATTGGGGTAGTAGTCTAAATAAGTCAGTGTGTCTTCAACACTTCTTCCATAAAGGAATGTTTGAGGAGCGGTGCATTGGTCTGGTTTTAGGAGGCAGGACCTTTCTTCCTGATATCACTACCCATTAGCAGATGCATTTTTGGGAAAATTTCTCGATTTCAGCAGTAGTTCTCTCAATTGTAATAGAGACACCAACTTTCTCTCACCTCACAAGGTTATTCTGAGGATCAGGTGCTATATTCTCTTTCTATTGCTTCTGTAACAAATTACCACAAACCTAATGGCTTAACACAACATAAATTTATCTTATAGTCCTGTAGGTCAGAAGTTCAACTGGCTAAAGTCAAGGTGTTGGCAGGGTGGCATTTCTTTTTTCTTGAGTATTAAGGGAAAAACCCATTTCTTTGCCTTTTTCAGCTTCTGAAGGCCTCTCTAAGATCTTTGCACGTAGTCCCTACATTTCAGAACCAGCAAGAATGGATTGTTGTGTTGTTTTCGTGTTGTCATCTCCAACCACAGGTTTTCTACTTTTAAGGACTCATGTAATTAGATTGAGCCCACCCAGAATCCATAATAACCTCCCCGTCTTGAGGTCCTTACCTTTAAAGATACGCGTATGTGCAAAGTTTGTCTGGCGATGTAAGGCAGTATATTCAGAGGTTCCAAGGACTGGAACGTGGACATCTGTGGGAGCCATTATTATAGCTACCGTGGATGCAAAATGATGTATATACGTGAGCAATTATTAGTGGCATAGTAAAGGGCCAAAACGTGCCTGAGAGGAACATTTGTTCATCCCTCAAAATGTTTCCTTGTTTCTTACTATCTGCCATGGTCCTTTTTTTATGAGGAATATGAAATTTCAGAATTTTTTTGTGTTTGCATGTTTATGCTAAAACATTAACAATGTTTTTTTCTCTGACCACAACCCAAAAGTTAATAACTAATAATAAGAAATGGTAATTCAGTTAAAAGGCTATTTAATTCTTTTTTCCCTACATTTTCTATTCAGCCCCATAAACTATATAGTTTAGTTCCTTTAATACAAAATAATTTAAGCAAGCAGATGCTCAGATAGATATGATGCTGATAGATTTCTTATGTGAAAATGCTTGGGGTTGATCGTATTCATGTAAAAGGAAGTTTCTCCTGAAGATGTAGGAGCTGCATAAAGGATGATTGCTCTTCGTGTGGGAGCAGCAAGAATGAGCTGTTTCTACTATGCTTAGAATCTAAAATGTACATGTGTGTGACGTACCTATTATCCCCCTTCCCTTTGTGGATTAAATTATGTATTAATGGAAACTAACATTAATATGTTTTATATGCCTTCAGTAGACTGAATTTTATCAGTTCTCCTTTGATATAATGTGGGCATTCGTATATTAAGAATTTGCTGTATCATTAATTTAATTGAATTAAGTAGGAAAACTCTTCTAAGATAAAGTAGTGTAAGGTGTTATAATTGAAATAATTAATGCACAAAACCCTTTAATAAAAATTGAATCTTATGATACCACTCTTTCTAAAAGTGTAGCCTTTGCTTTATTAGAGTGATGAAAAATTTCCTGTGAACGTATGTAAGAGAGAAAAATGAAGAAACTTGCTCTATAATGTGTTTTAATTCAGTGACCATTGTGTTAACAAAATCCTAATAATATCGCTTTTCTTACAATTTTGGTGCTCAAATGATAGGTTAGGGCTCAGGTACCATGTTCCCATTAATCTTCTCTTGGCCTTAGTTTGTTCATCTTTAAAACGGAGTGATCAGAAAACAATGGTTTTTGAATTGCCTTCCATTTAGATGTGATGTCTGGGTACTTGGGCAGAGCTCACTTCGAGCATTTTTTTTTTTTTTTTAAAGACATCAATGAAACATTTTATTTATTTATTTATTTATTTATTTATTTATTTATTTAAATTGCGTAACAGTATGTTTTTCCCAGGACCTATCAGCTCCAAGTCAAGTAGTTGTCCTTTAATCTAATTGTGGAGGGCGTCCCTCACTGGCCTATGTGGGAATCAAACCAGCAACTTTGTTGTTAAGAGCTCCCACTCTAACCAACTGAGCCATCCGGCCACCCTTGGAACAATTCTTGTACATGAATGTCGTCTGCTGTTAAGTGGTTAATTAGTACACCTATTTTTTTTTTTTTTTTTATTAAATCAGCCTTGTTTTTCCCCTTTATCTCATAAGTACTTTGCTCATATAGTTCTAATTAAAAAATGCATTAAATAATTATACTTATTACTCATTAAGGACCAAGGATTATTTAAAAGCTTTTTTAAAGACATGATTTGTGCTTCAAAAACCATCACAAATTCTTTAGTGTCTGTTGTACTTTTACAATTAACCAAATATAAGCTACTTTATAAAAATAATTTTACACATGTAAATGTAATTTACCCATAGTAGATTGATGGGTAAAACCATATTTTGGATATCCTACTATGATGCCATTGAGCATCTAATAAGCACATCCTAAATCCTGATTGACAATGCAAAGCCTAGCCATACAAAGCATGTATCTTGTCATATGATCTAAATTCTAGACATAGATTGATGAACTGAGTCTGTTTATAAATATCAGTGTGCTAACACTAGATGAGGAAAGGGAAAAATTATAGGAAACTTCCTCCTGTGCTCGACATTATATAACCTCAGAACATAATTATCCCTGTAGAGCATGATATTCTATATGCAGATGTTGGAAAAGAGTGTGAGAATAACAGGCAAATAGATTAAATGCTCTGAGGACAAGATGAGGTACAACCTCAGGTTCTAAATTTCAGTAAATTTACTGAAGGGGGAACTCTTTGCCCCAGTTCTTAAGGCAAAGAGTTGTGAAATATGTAAAGTAAAGTGAGGACCCCCTGATACACAATTAGTTAGTTTTTGTGCATCTAGTATGTGGCACCAACACGTCTATTAAAGAATTAGTCTAGTCTGAGAAAAGTGTGTTTCACACTGAATGAGAGTGCCAGGTTATGCAGTTTCCTGCCCTTTCCTCTTTGAAAGTAAATCGGATGCTGCAAAACAGAGATCATTACAATCAAATGACGTTCTTGATACTCAGGATAGAGGAGACTGCTGGTGACTGAAGACTCATTTTAGGGAGAGGTGTGGCAGTTTAGTCATATGAATCCCACTGCAGAGGATCATTAATGCAAATGTTTTATGAATGTCCGTTCATTTTCCAGGTTTTCTCACTAAGAAGATAGAAGGAGGATGCTTTTACACTAGTGTGATGGATTAGATATCCTGAGCAAGTCTTATTGAAACAATAGATACAAATATTTCTAAAAATCTGGTCAAGTGCACTACTAGGAACACACACACACACACATACACACACACCAAAGTATCCAAGAGTCCTGAAATAAAATGGGACTTGGAACTATGAGCTTTGAGTGAACACCAAGATTTCTTTCATCTTAAAGGTTTATGCTGAATTCTCATAACCTGGAGTTTCTACTTCAAAGGCTGTCTGAGACACAAAGGGAGTTAAACACGTAGAGCTGCCCAAGTACAGGGATCTAATATGCGATCTCAGCAAAAAGCTGGAAACCAACCCAAAAGATTGCCTGCTTGGGTAAGAGTGAAATGACCAAGACTGTCACATGGAAGGGGATCGCAAAGAAACTTTCCTGTCTCAACCTTGATGTAGGATAAGGGAAACGGGTCCACTTTCAGAAACATAACCACAAGTTTTCTGTAGCTGAGAATTTATAATCACACAAAGCTTTATGTGTCACTTTTTAAATCCAAATAATATTATCAATTTGAAAGGGAGGAGGGTGAATTTCAGGAACTAATTTGATTTAAAGTCGTACTTGGTTTGTTATTCCCCCAGCCAACAAGAATAAATACTATAACTTCTTTTGTAGTGGTTCAGCTTTACCCAGCAAGTTATTTAGTTTCTCTGTGCTTCAGTATCCTTATATCTAAATTAGGGGTAATAATACCCAACCCATGAAGTTGTTATGATGATTACATGAATTCGTATTTGTAAAGCACTGAGAACAATGCCTGACACAGAGTAACAATTATACAAGGGTTAGTTAAAAAAAAATATGAAAATAAATCTTCCTTCTTGTGGCTATTTATACATTTACTTCTCAGAATATGTAGGATAACAAAGATAGGGGAAATACCAAAGGTGTTTTGATTGTGTTTGCTTTGAATTTATAATCATTTTGGGAAGAAGTATGTTTGGCAGTTCATGAACATGGTCTATCCCTGTATTTATTTAGATTGGTCATTTCTCTCAGTCACATTTGTGGATTTCAGTGTCGAGGTTTTGCACGTGTTTTTTTTTTCATTAAAGGAATTTCTAATTATTTGACAGACACATTGCTATTGTGAATATATCTTTTATCAAAATGTCATCTTTAAATGTTTTTTGTTTCTGAATATAAGTACCATTTGCTTTTGTATACAGCAAAGTTGCTACCCTCATATTCTAATTCTAATAATTATGTATAGATGACTTTTTTTAATTTCCTGAGTAGGAAATCATGTCTTCTGAAAATAGTGATAACGTGTTTTTCTCCAAATAAAGGACTGAAAAATTAAATAAGATAGGGAAGGAGTTATATGTTTAGAGCATTCCTTGCAGAATAAAGATTCAATATCAGCACATCTAGGGTAGTTTGTTAGGTTGGAGGCTGCTTTAATTCTTCCTTAATCCAACAGTACTCTACTTCTTATGGCAAGAGGTATGTGTGTGTTTGTGTGTGTTCGAATCCTTCCTATTATTTACTCTGAAAATCAGAAGTGAGCCTTCTTTACTTCCTAATAGCATTTATTATAAAATTTAAATGAAGAATCGTAGATGTTATTTGAAAGAATGCAATAGCATACATGTTTTTTCCTAATATGTTAACTCACTCTGTGACTCTGAAAGTATGTCTTTCTGTATCATCTTTTCTTTAATATTTGTTTTTCATGTGCAGCTGTTATTTTATTAAGTGCTCCCTACTCCTGCAGTTGAAGTAATTTTCCCAATCTAACAGATTCTCACTCTTGTTTTTTATAGCTGATGTTTGAGGGCATCCCTATGAGACAAACATCTGCCAAATATTGTACTTTGTTTTATAAAGAGACTGCTTTTAGGAAACGGTGAATTGCTTTTTTCTTATTTTTTTTTTAAGGAACTGGAGAGTGTAGTGGTGCTGTATATATTGATTTGTACTTCTCCCTTTTATTCTGTGGTAGATTTATTTGTTTCATTGTAAAAGCCAAAATAATGGGAGTTTTCAAAAAATGAGAGGCTATGACAAATATAGGTATGGTGCAACGCCAGATAATGATTTTAAATATGAAAACATCCTACATGAAGGACTTGGAAGACTTGTGACGTTGTCTCATCATGAAAAGGATGCTACAACTTGATGTAATTTCCCAAGAAGCACTGTATCACCATCCTCACACTTAAATATTGATATTATACAGATTAAAAGTAGATAGTGAAATGGTTTCACCAAAAAAGCGTTATAAACACTAGCAGAACCTAACATATGCCTCATCGCTTCATGAACATCTAATTATTACTCTAATGTAGTTACCTCTATTTATAGTCAGCTTTTTATTGTGCTTAATAGGCTTTCTCCTTAAGTCTCACAACTGCTTTAGTCCTCAAACAGAATGGAATTCTCCTAAAATTGAGGACAGGTGATGAATTAGGCCCCTTGGCTCTGATAGTGAACTAGTAGAGTCCGATTGTCTAAATAGCTATTCCTGTTCAATTGCATCATTGTGTTTCCCTCCAGGGTGATAATTGCTCAGACTACACTGTGGCTTTTTTTTTTTTTTTTTTTTAATAATGCCTATAACAGTGTTTTTTCAAGGGAAGGAACTGCATATTTTAGTGCTGTGATAAAATGCAAGAAGCCATGCAGCTGTAATATGGTTGGCCCCCATCTTATGTACAGCTATGAACATTTGTATTTATTACAGCCATTTCACACTTGTATATTTGGGAAATGGTGAAATGTTTATGTGCTCATATACCAGGATTTGTGATTTTTTTCATATTCTTCTAAGAATAAAGAACACTTGTCTCATTTCAAACATTTGTTTGCACAGTGTCAACCTAAGAGGGAAAGGCAAAGTGGTTGTCGACTGCCTCATTCTGTAAAGAAAACAGGCATGTAAAGTAATGCTGATATTTTGAACGAGGTGCAGCTGCTGGATAACCATGTGATCGATCCTTCCATCTTGCAGAGGGTGCCGCCTTTTCATGCAGCCAGTCATGAAGCAATAGAAAGAAAGCTTCCGTTTTGTAAATTTGTTACAAACAGAAAATAAGAGAAAGGGAGGCTCACCTGTGAGTAATAAATGAGAGAAAGCCCATTCCAGCCAGTGATGAGAATGTCCAGAGTTCTTTGTGTGGCTCATTGATACCCAAACAAACCACATGGAGCTCTATTTGCCCAAACCATAATTGAAACCATCCCCTTAGCCATAGTCAGTTATAAGATGCTTGTATGAAAATACGCTCTTACTTGTTCTTTGGTTTAGAAATACCACAGTCTCTGATCTGTTTTCCCTTTATGTATCTAAGTCATAAAGGGAAAACAGATCAGAGACTGTGGTATGTGGGGCTGGTGTCTCCTGAGTATTGTTTCCTTGTTCAGTCTACTGCTCTTCAAAATCTTTAGTAATTGGGAAGAAGCAGTATCACCTTTTTTTGGATGCTCATCTTCGTTAACAAATGGATATGGAATAGAAAGTTCATTTTCGATATCTCATTAAATCACCTTGTACAAGGCTAATTACCCCTTGGAGTGTTGGCACACTATTCTCAACCAGTCATTTGGCAAAAAGGAATCTTTAATCCTTGGGCTCCACGATCATCATCTAGGCACAATACTTTGAAGGTAAGACTATGTTGCTGTATTAAAAATCCGAAAGGTCTTCACCCACAGATACAGGTCACAGATTTGTCTTAGGAAAACTGCACTGGTTTCTGATGAAGGGTGATTTTCTCTCACATAATTCTGTGAAAAACGAGATAGTGCAGAGAGCCCTTACATGTCTATGTATAATTCATGGCCTTGTTAAAAATGAGAGGCAATCTGATCAATCTTAAATGTAACCACCCACCTTTGCCATTTCAAAGCCCATAGAAAGGTAACCCAGGAACTAGATGGAAACTGGCGATCATTAATACTTCTATGTAACTTCAGTGCCACTGCCAGAAAAAGAGAAAAAGGAAAAGAAAAAACACACAATCCTAAATCTAACAGCCCCATACCACAAACATTTTTCCCCAATAGCATGACTATTAAGAGTATATAGTTTTGAAATTCAGAAAATCTTGGTCGTATGAAATTTACTTAAAATATCTGTGCCTCAGTTTCTTCATCTGTGCAACAATAACTAACATCTTAGAATTCTTGAGGAGGTAAGATACTTCAAGTTAATATTATATTAGTAAGTAGAATTTATGTGTGGATGTGTCAAGAGGATATATTTCATCTTCACATTTTTTTTCCATAGTGTCTTTCCTCCTGGAATAAACAGAGTCTCAATTAGCATTCTATTCTTGACAAAAAGATGATCATTTCTTGGCTTTTTGGCGAAGATCAAATGTAAAAAGTTACATGTATGTACAGCAACATACAAAAGCAACACATTCATGTAGAAGTGACAGATAAATAAAATCTTGTGCCTGAGATTGCCAGGGTCTTTCTCATAGGCTATGTCACTTAATGGATTTCTAGAGGATCAATTTCCACATCTTTCATCAGCTTGGTCATCCAACATTGTCAAGATGACCAATGAAATTTTAGCTATTTTTTTTTTTTTATTGTCTCCATTATTCTATGGTCAACTAAGCAAAGAGTAAAACACTTTCTGTGAATCTCTATCCTCAAGCCTTGGTTGCTCTTGCATGCTTTTAGAAAATGCTCCATTGACAGTAGCCCCTAACTGAGGAAGCCAAGTTTCAGGTCTGTGGTTTAAGATGTGCCTCAGGGATCAGGCTGCCCCAGCTTCTTACATCTCTTATAGGCTCAGAGTATGGAATGTGTCCTGCATATCACCTAGAACTAATTTATTCGCCCAGTACTTTCAGAACAGTGAATTTTCTCTTGGAGTACACCATATTTAATTAGAGTCCTCAAGATTGTAAGCTTAGAAATTATTAGTGTAAATAAAACCTTTTAAATTGTCCTTACCCACTTATGGAAGTCCATTCAAAATGCAACATGACAAAATGTGATTTACATAGACCTAGAAAGTTCTACCCTTATTTTTCCAGATATGAGAAAAAAGAAGAATTTGAAATAGTGCCTGCTTTAAAACACAGGCAATACTTTAAAGCCCCCACTATGTGCAAGCACTCCTCTCTGTACACACGCCATATGTTAACTCATTTAATTCATAAACTGCCGTATGAAATGAAGTTCGCGCTACTGTGATACTCTTTTTAAAAATTAAAAGAAATGAAGTATAGACAGAGGAATCAAATTGGTCAGAGTCACACAGTGGCTAAACAGCAAAGATATCTTGGAATTCAGGAAACATAGCCTTCCTTGTACAACTGTGTACATTTGTGTCATTTGATTGTTTTATTATGCCCTATTTCAAAAGGAAATGAACGATCAGAACTTACATCATGGAGGAGATTTTTATTCATTTATTTCTTTTCATTATTTGTTGCAAACTTTAAGGGGAAAAAAATCCAACAATTAAAGTAATGGTTTTTCAAAAAGCTTTATTTTCTTACCTTATTGTTTCAGTATATCCAGGAAACTATGAAAAGCAAAATAATAACTCAAAACTATATGATATTTAATAGTATAAAATTGGCAAGATTTTAAACTGTATGATGCAGAGATTAAGAACATTGGAACCAATCAGACCTTCAGTCAAGTTACTTAATCTCTCTGGGCACCAATTTTTTCAATCGTAAACCAGGGAAAATAATAGTTTCTCCTACATAGAATTGTTTCAAAGAGAAATAAAATAGTGCACATGTAGCAGATATGAATCTCAGATGGGCAGGGGATATATTCTTCACTTTCTGCCAAAAATGACCCTGAATTTCTGTTTTAAACTTTCATTCTTCTCTACTGGTGGAAAATTTAAGCTTAGTCATTTGGAGAGTTCTCCCCTCCATGCATTCTGGTCAACGTTGTAGTGTAAGTTGTGTAATGCCACGGCACTGTGAGCGCACTGGAAGTTTCTCTAATGACACTTAGCATAAGATTAGGAAAATTGGAGAACTTACATTTTCTAAGTGATGCACAAGGTACCTTGCAAGCCCAGATTAAAGACCCCCCCATGCCTGAGGTGGGACGTTCTCTCTGGGCATCTTTGTCTACTTCCCTTCCATAATTCCTCAAGCTCATGCACAGAAATAAAATCTTGTGGGTTCATTCTGTGAATAACCCTTCTAGCAAAGTTTAAGATAGATAGAATTAATGATTAGTAGGCTGTATTCCCTTTGGTATAATTTTGTTGAAGATAGTGAACCAACTTTGGTACTTACTACACAACTAGTTAAAAGTAGAATAATATCTATAAACCACTATAAAAGCAAGCAAGTGCCCTCCTAATTTTTAACACTTATTATGTTAAAAAGTATTATAATGATTGTGATTTGTTCAGTCCTTCAGCAATTTACATGGAGCACCTTCAATATGCCAAGCACTGTACTGGGCACTGAGTATATGTTAGTAAACCAAAGGGCAAGCTCCCAGCCCTCATGGAGCTCACATTCTAGTGTGGAAGACAGGAAATAAATACAATAAGAAGGTAACATACATAATATGTTAGTGATACATGCTAAGTAGAAATAATAAAGCAAAAGTGGGAGGTTTGGAATACGTGGTAGTGGTGCGATTGTAAATTTAGATAAGGTGATTAGAAAGATCTTAATGAGGAGATTCACTTTGAGTAAATAATTGAAGGAAATAAGGGATGAGCCACACTGATATCTGGGGAAAGAGTTTCCCAGGCAGCGGAGACAGAACCTGTGAAAGCACTGAGGCAGGAGCATGCCTGCTGTATTTAAGAATCAGCAAGGAGCCAGTGAGCCTGTAGTGGAGTGACCTGAGGGGTAGTTATATATGATTAGGTCAAAGAGGTGAGAATCGGGTGGTGAGGCACACAATGGAGAGTTCAGGGCATTACATTTATTCGGAGATGAAGAGCCTTTGGAGAATTTTGAGCAGAGGGATGACATGATCTAAGGATATTTTAAGAGAATACTGCTGGCTTTTGTCTTGAAAATAGACTGCAAGGGAACAAGGGCATGTAGAAGTTCTCTAATTTATGAGCTATTATAGGGAAAATTTTAATGTAGTCAAGACCCATTGAATTCTAATTCTATAAATCCTCCTTTTACTTTACTGCTGTCTAGAATTACGAAGTGAAATTCTAACTTTTACGTTTGTAATTATATCCGCCCACCACCCAGCGATTGTGCTGAGGATGACACATGTGTGCTATAGTTCTTGGTACGGACAGCAATACCCTATGAACCAGAGAGGACTGCTTTCAAGAAATCCATGTTTTAGAAGCCATAATAGAGCATGTAGATATGTGGACTTCTAGAATATTGACTGAGAAGGAATAGATAAAGGATTGCCTACAGTGCTGCTGTTGTCCAGGCCTCTCACAAAAAGTCTCAAAACAAAATTGTCATCTGCAAATACTTCAGATATGAGAAAAAAGCAAGTAAATCTGTGGCCCAATAGGGCCTTGTTTCAGTTCGTTTTTTTTTTTTTTCTTTTCTCTATTCTCTCTCTTTTCTCTCTCTTTTTTTTTATTATGAGGGGAAACTAAGCATTGTTGACAGCATTAATTGATGAGTTTGCCAGTTTTCTAAATTTTCAAACAAATAGCCATTTTCTATTTTGGATTATCACTCAATGAACACTTCTAGCAGACTAGTTACAACTGCTTTACACTTTTGGATCTCTCAGATCATGATGAAATTAAGTTACAATCTAGCTGGCTGTCATAGTTATCAAGATGGGGGTAGATGCAGCTGCTAAACGGAAAGCATGCTACTCCATTAGTAGTTGAGGTTTAAATGGCAATTTGGGAGGATACAGCCTTACTCTTCATGCTCTCTCCTTCTCTCCTCAGGCCGGGGTAATTGTTTGTATTCTGTGCTCACCTAACGCCCCATCTATAACCATGTTAGTAGAATGTATCAAAGTTAACTAGAAATGTGCCTGTGTCACTCCAACTCCTCTTCAAGGGCAGGGTCATGTGTGGTTCTTACCTGTTCATCCTTAATAGCTGCCTGACAGCCATTAGTGTCCCATAAATGTTTGTTGAATTAATCTCTTGAACTGGCTGTTAATGTGGCACTTAACTGATTTTCATATGGAAAACAAGTTGGACATTGAATAAATGCTTTTAAGGGCCAAATATTTGCCTGATATCAGGCACTTATCACCCAAGTCTACATCAAACTTCGTTCTCATCCTAGAGGAGCTCACAGTCGAGTGAAGGAAAGAGACCTGAAAATTCATAATTGTGACATAATAGGATGTGACTGGAACAAGTTTAATCCCAGAGATACTGGTAGGCAGCCCAGAAGCAGCTACTCCGCTCTCTCTCAAAACTGACAGGATTCACTGAAATTTGATCAGAATCTTGAAAAGTCGATATCGTTTGTCTGGTAAATAGTAGGAAGTTCATTCCAGGAAGTGTGCACCAGATCTAGAAAGCTATAGAAGTGTGTGAGAAAATGTGTTGTTGATTTGTTTTATGCATTTCTTTTTTTCATTTTTAAATTAAATTCTTGGGGTGATAATGGTTAGCAACATTATATAGGTTTCAAGTGTACAATTCTATAATACATCATCTATATATCAAAATCTGTTGTCAATTTTAAGATGGAGTTGAAGATATGTTTGCGAGCTTACTGGGTGAGTGGAATGAAATCTTCAACCAGAAGCAAAGGGTATTTTCAGATGTGAGAAGGAATTTGAATGTATGGATTTAGTGAGAACACTTTGAAAGTTATAAAAAATAATGAGTTAGGATTATATTTTAGAATGGTAATTTTGGTGACATATAGTGGGTGGATTAGGAAAGGAAAAGACTGAAGACTGAGCAACCAGTTAAATTAATAACAAGCTAGTGTGGGGTATCACATAGTACAGTGTTTTGGTTGGAAATGTGGATTCTTGACCCAGACTGTCTGGATTTGACTTCTGGTCTCCATGACCTTGTGCAAGTTACTTAACTACTCGGTGCTTCAGTTTCTTCATCTATAAAACGGGCATAATAATGAAACCTACATATAGATGTTGTAATTATTAAGTTAAACATATAGGATGCATGATATATAGTAATCACTTAATAAGTGTTTATCATTAATATCTCATTCAAAGAACATATCTCATTCAAACAGCATAAAAACCCTATGAGAGAAAGGCAGTTTTTATAGCCAATTTTATAAGCATGAATACTAAGGCTTCTAGGATTTAAGACTCTTTGATGGCTAATCACTGTTTTTATATACTTGTATAATAAATACACATACAACAGGTCATATGACAATGGGTGAATAAGGGTTTACTATCTATTAATATATATTAATGGATTTTTAATTTGCTAGACTTATTAAAATCATGCAATCATGAAGCTCCCATTTTCTTTAGTTTTGCTATGAATGTATTAGAAGATTGGGATAGAACTGAAGCAACCAAATGGCATATATAGAAAATAACATTTGCGCTATAAAGCTGAAAAGTATAGGCTATAAAATATAGCATTTTTTCACTGGCCTTGCTCTGCAGAGATAACCCTCATCTGCCTGCTCCATACCTATATTTCACCTGTCAATTGAAGAGGCACTCTGTAGACTCTTAGTGTCACAATATGGTCATGTTCATACATTTTACCAAGTTGCATTTCTTGTCAAGAAGAAAATAAAATTCATCATGTAGTTAATTCCTAGCCTTCTGTCAAACTAACCGCCCAGATAAGGTCAGCATTACAACTGGTTTATAAATCATATCATCTATCCTGAAATGTCTGTGTTTTTTGTTCGTTTATAATAACAAGTGACATCACCATCTGCCAGCTTAACAAATGCTCTATGTCCCCCATGGTTCTTTAAGATGCGTAGCTGTTTGTCATACTCCTCCTCAGATGTGGGCAATATCACTTGGTCAATAATGAAATTCAAATTTGAGAAGCATCTGTCAGGGACCCAATCTGGGAGATCTCTTACTCAATTCAAGCTCTAAAACATTACGTGGCAGTGTGTAGAACAATACAACATAGTGGAAAAATAAACATTAAACTTTTAATATTGATTAAAGATTAACTGTTTTCTTTATACATTTCCAAATCTTAGTTTAATTTGTGAGGATAATCATGTTAATTTTCTAATTAAAAGTAAGTGTAATATAGAAAAAAATCTATAGTTAGATGTTCTAACCAGCCAGTTACTCCTGATGAAATTGCTCTATAAAATAGATATAAAACCTCCTATATCACTAAATCTCAATTACACTGTGGAATGTGAAAACTGACATTACTCAGTGACCTTAGAATGAGATTGAACCTCCAATGAGAACAGACACTGAATAGCAGGTTGAAATGCCGCATCATTTTTATATCTGTTGTATGTTGGTAAATTATTTTTCTTTTATTGTTTTTTTCAGCTTCTTTGAGAGATGATTGACAAATAAAAAAATGATATATCTTTAAAGTGAACAATGTGATATTTTGGTATAAGTATGCCTTGTATAATGATGACCACAATTAAACTAATTAACATATTGATTGCCTCACATAGTTGCCATTGCACCTCACAGAGTAACCATTTGTTAAATTCTTGAAGAGGTGCAGCATTAAAGTATAGTTTTCAGTTTTCTGTTGATATTTTAAAATGTATGTCTTCTATAGTGTCAGCTAATACTTAATATCAGTTATCAATAATGTTTGGACTTTCTGTGCCGGCTATATAAAGTGAATAAAACACAATTCTAACCCTTAATATGTTTAGAGTCTAGACACAAATCATGTCATAATTTATACCTTATAATTTGCATGATCTGTTTGCTGATAGAAGTCACTGTATAAATGTCACAATTTTTAAATTAAATTTATTGGGGTGACATTGGTAGTAGAATTATATGGATTTCAAGTGTACAATTCTATGATACATCATCTATATATTGCATTGTGTGTTCAGCACCCAAGTCAATTCTCCGTCCATTATCATCATCTTCTACCACCCCCTCCCTTGCCCTCTGGTAACTCTTAAACTGTGGCCTGTGTCTATGAGGTTTTTTTGGTTGGTTTGTTTGTCTTGTTCGTTTGTTGTTTTCATGTTTATATCCCACATAATAGTGAAATCATATGATTCTCGACTTTTTTTTCTGTCTGACATATTTTGCTTAGCATGTGTAACATAGGAGGTCGACTCCTGGCAGCTTCTTGGATTCAGTGAGGTTGAAAAAAGACAACGGAGCCATGGGTAAAGGGTTCATACCACAGTTGTTTTTGAGGCGCCGGTCAAGACACAGGAAGTAGCATCTGTGTTCACTGGAGCAGCCACTGCAGTTATATAGCACACAGAACAAAAGTGGCTTGCAGCCAGCTGGTTACGTAAGGGAAGAGGAGGGGCTCCAGGTGGTCTGCGCATGCATGGGCTACAAGCTGAGCCAGTGTTTTCCCACAGGAGGCCCAGAGCCTAGCTCTACTGCTCTCCAGGCTCTCTCCCAACACTATGATAATCTCAAGATCCATCCATGTTGTTGCAAATAGCAGCATTTCCTCTTTTCTTATGGCTGAGTAGTAAGTGTATATATGTACCATGTCTTTATCCAATCATCTATCGAAGGACACTTTAGTTGTTTCCATATCTTGGCCACCATGAATAATGCTGCAAGGAACATAGGGGTATATAAATTATCTTTAAGAATAAATGTTTTCAGATTTTTGGGTAGATACCGAGAAGAGGGATTGCTGGGTGGTGTGGTAATTCCATTCTTAATGTTTTGAGGAATCTCCATACTGTATTTAATAGTGGCTGTACCAGTTACATTCCCACCATCAGTGTATGAGTGTCCTTTTCCCCCACAGCCTCTCCAACACTTGTTATCACTTGTCTTGTTGATAAAAGTCATTCTAACAGGTGTGAGGTGGTAGCTCGTTGTGGTTTTGATTTGCATTTCCTTAATAGCTAGTAAAATTAAGCATTTCTTTTTTCATATATCTGTTGGATGTTTGTGTGTCTTCTTGGGGGAAGTGTATGTTCAGGTCCTGTGCCCATTTTAAATTAGATTGTGTTTTTTTTTTCTTGTTGAGATATATGCGTTTTTTATATATTTCAGATATTAGCCTCTTATTGGAAGTATTCTTTGCAAATTTCTTCTCCCATTTGGTTGGTTGCCTCTTTGTTTTGTTGATGGTTTCTTTTGCTGTACAGAAGCTTTTGTAGTTTGATATAGTCCCATTCATTTATTTTAGCTTTGACTTCCCTTGCCTTTAAGGTCAAATTCATAAAATCCTCTCTGAACCAAAGGTCCATAAGTTTAGTACCTATGCTTTCTTTTATACAATTTATTATTTTAGGTCTTATTTTTAGGTCTTTGATTCATTTTGAGTTAATTTTGGTATATGGTAACAGATAGCAGTTTATTTTTATTATTTTGCCTGTGGCTTTCCAATATTCCCAGTGCCACTTAAAGAGGCTCTCTTTTCCCCATTGTATGTTTTTGGCTTCTTTGTAGAAAATTATCTGCCCATATATATGTGGATTTATTTCTGTGTTCTCAATTCTATTCCATTGGTCTGTGTTTCTATTTTTCTGCCAATATCATGCTGGTTTAATTATTGTACCATAAATTAAAGTCAGGGAGTGTGGTACCTCCAGCTTTGTTCTTTTTTCTCGGGATTGCTTTATTCAGGGTATTTTCTGATTCCATTCAAATCTGATGATGTTTTTGTTCTATTTCTTTTAAAAATGCCTTTGAGATTTTGATGGGAATGAATTAGATCTGTATATTGCTTTGGGTGATATGGCCATTTTAACTATGTTGATTCTTCCAATCCATGAAAATGGAATATCTTTCCATTCTTTCGTGTCTTTTTCAGTTTATTTAATAATGCCTTATAGTTTTTAGTTTATAGGTCCTTCACATTTTTTGTTAAGTTACTTCCTAGGTATTTTATTATTTTTGTAGCAGTTGCAAAATGAATTATGTGGTTTTTTTTTCATTTCTTTTTTCTGAAATTTCACTGTTAGTGTGTAGAAATGCAATGGATTTTTGTACATTGGTTTTCTATCCTGCAAGTATACTGTATTTGTTTATTGTTTCTAATAAGTTTTTTTAGTAGAGTCTTTAGGGTTTTCTATGTAAAGAATCATATCATCTGCCAAAAGTGACAATTTGGCTTCTTCATTTTCAATTTGAATGGATTTTCTTTCTTTCTTTTGCCTGATTGCTCTATCTAGGACTCCCAATACTATGTTGAATAACAGTGGTAAAAGGGGCATCTTTGTTTTGTTCCTGATCTTATAGCAAAAGCTTTCAGTTTTTCACCATTAATTATGATAGTAGCTGAGGGTTTGTCATATATGGCCTATTTAATGTCACAATTTTGTACAGACAGGTCCATATCCAACATATGTGGACATAAAATCTGCATGTATATTATATACATAGATAGATATAAATATAGACATATATAGGCATGTAGATTATATAAATAGAGGGTGCCAAAAAATGTATACACATTTTAGTAAAGGAAAATAGTATTAAAATTATAATAATATATACCAGTAACAAAAGATGAATACAAGTCACACTTGACTTCTACAATTACAAGAGGTGCTCAAAGTGGTTACCTTCAGCGTCCAGACAGTTCTGATTACAATGAAGTACTTCTTGAGCAACATTGACCAAAGTGTCCACTTGTATATATTTCTTTGTCAATACACACACACACACACACACACACACACACACACACACACACGAGGTCTGATAATGAAGTTCGTGATGATGTTGCTAAGCTTTTTTGATATCAGAGAGATTATTCATTATGAATTTGTACGTACTGGACAAATAACCAAGTTTACTATTTGGAAGTGCAGAAAAGACTGTGTGAAAAAGTTATTTGACCTGAACTTTTCTCCAACAATTCATGGCTCTTGCATCACGACAATGCACCAGCTCATACAGCACTGTCTGTGAGGGAGTTTTTAGCCAGGAAACAAATAACTGTATTGGGAAACCCTCCTTACTCATCTGATTTGGCCCCCAATGACTTATTTCTTTACTTGAAGGTAAAGGAAATATTGAAAAGAAGACGTTTTGATGACATTCAGGACATCAAGAGTAATACGATGACAGCTCTGATGGCCATTCCAGAAAAAGAGTTCTAAAATTGCTTTGAAGGGTGGACTAGGTGCTGGCATCGGTGCATAGCTTCCCAAGGGGAGTACTTCGAAAGTGACTATAGTGATATTCAGCAATGAGGGATGTAACACTTTTTGTAGGATGAGTTTGTGAACTGAATTTTCTGACCTCTTATATAGAATTCATAGAAACCTATGGTGTTTGGTTCCTTTCTAGTACCTTCACTCAAATATGCTAAAATTAATAGAAACAGCTTATATAATTTTAATCATTAGTTAAACCTTAAATTATATCTATGTTTTAGGTTCAGGTTTGTGAATTATCAAGATATAACTTAATGTATGATTATTTCCAAAAATACATAAAAAACAAACAAACAAACAAAAAAACCTTTGGAACATTTTATAATTTTAAAAGTATCATAGTCTTAAACATATTAGAATATAAATATAGTATTTTCTTATAGTTTATTTTCAATACTATTGAATACACAATTAATTACAATGAGTTTAAAGCAGGATATCTAGCACCTATCATTATTGTAAAATATACCCAATTTTAAAGTATAATTCAGACTTACAACTTTCAGAACAGATACACTGAAGCAACCTAAAATTGCCAACTAATTTTGAAATAAGATAACAAAAGGGAGTTCAGGCAATTCTCTTTTCCTTTTATCAAAAGACCCACGATTATTTTCTTCCAGAAAAACCATCATTGGAAGTAATTAGTAGATCATGCTTTACTGACCAGGCTGATTTCTAATTCCCACCATGATGCTGTTTGATTCTCTGCACTAACAGGACCACAATTACATACAAGGATTTGAACTTGGCTGGGCCAACAAGGTACTCAAATTCTCTTGGGACAACTTGGAATGGGAACGTGGCAGGAAAGTGCATAACCCTGGTAATGTCAAGCCAGGAAAAGCTGCCTGACTGACTAATTGTGGACTTGGCGGAGCTCAGCTGGAGCCTAGGGATTGGGGTCTGAGACTGACATTGTTTCCTCCAAAGTGAAATGTGAAATGTGATTATTGTGGAAGCAAATGAAGACAGTCAAAGAGAAATAAAGAAGCAAACAATAGCAAGAACAAACCCTGAGATTAAAAAGGCAAAACAGGAAACACCATTATTTTAAGGCTTGGTTACAATCTTTATTTTGTTGACTTGATTGTTCACATGTGAAGCAAAATATAGTTTGCATAATTTGATGTACTATTTTTTTTAATCTGTCATAATCTGTGAACCATTATATAATACTCATAATATTACTTTATTATAAATTGACAATTTAAATATTTTTATTGAAATATAATTCCTTAAATTTTCTCTAACATTTTTGAGTGATCATTAGGTAAAACTCTATGTATTTGGCCAGGTTGTAACTGGCTTCTCTCTGTATTTATGTAAGAGGTGTTCTCTATATGTCTATATCTATATCCACATCTGTATCACTCTATATACGTACACACACACACACACACACACACACACACACACACACTTTTTTTTTTATTTTTTATTTACCCTAATGTTTTCTCCAACTCTGTTAAATTAGATGGATAGCCTTTGACTGTTTTTCCATGGTTTAAAATGTATAACAAATTCAATTCAGTATTTTGCCAGGGATATTTTACTACTTTTAACCTCTCTATATACATGTAACTGGTTTGAAACAGAGATAGAAGACATCTTCAAGGTATCAAAGCCTTTTATACAGACCCAAGTTACTTAAACATCGTTTAGCATAGTGAGAGGACATGACATAAGGGAGAGAGTACTGGCTTCAGTCTTCCTATGTAGGTTTAAAACCTACTTCTGCTACTTTCTGTATTTAAGCAAGTTATTTCATCTTCAAATTAATCAGTTACTCATCCATCAAGTGGGGATTATAATAGCTACCTTGCATGTTTGGGCAAGTAAATGAGATACCAACCAATAATATCTGATAGAGGATGTGTGTGCATATACATATGTATTTGTATGCATATATGTATACACACACATACAATTCTTGGTCTTAATTACCGTATCTTTAAGATACAAGGGAAAAGACAATGTAATCACCCTTCTCAAGCCTTTCTTTCTCTTTTATGACTAGCAAACCCGAAGAATTAAGAAATTTCTACCTTATAGTAGGGGAATTACCTAAGGACAGTATGAACATCTGAGCATTTTTTGATACTCTAGGAATAAAAGATGTTACACCTCAGGAAGACTTGCCAACAAAACAAGTCTTAATGATATATTTTGAAAAGGTCAAAATTATTGTCAGAACTTTAAAAAACAATACAGCTCTAAAACCTGATGCTTAATTCCCACTGAGATTGTCATGCACAGAACAAATGGAAGTAGGGTCCTGATTAAATATTTATCTATGGATCCAAGAAAAAGAATTGGTAACTTTCAGAAAGTTAAAACCACTTTCATGAAGGAAGTCAAGCAGGCTGTAACCACTCTTCTGGCTTTTATTTGCTCTAAGGTATCAGAATTTATCTTTCCTAAACAATATCATGAGTTAAGATCTATGGAACCATTAGAATGCTTTAGATTATGGTGTAATGTAGTGGATATGTTATTTATTGTATACACAAAATTACAAGAAATATGTCGGGTACCAAAATAATTATATAATACAACCCTGTCTTTTGACATTGGATCAGTTAATCAAAAACTTTTTAAGGCAGTGAATTATAAAAGTGATACGTATCTACCTGATATGTTTTATTTTATGTGAAATTTTAAAGATTCTTCTGTTGATGTAGGACTAAGGACTCATCTTTGTACATGGATTCACTGGCTGGAATTTGACATTTTCTTTTTTGCATTTGAAAAAATCCATAATTTATTGTCTATGGATGTTTGTAAGTTGGTTTCTTTACAATGGGATACGGACTTATAGACTTGTAAAATTATTTGGGAAAAGATTTAAAAGATTTTTTTTGAGTTTTTTATCATTGTTTTTCCAACTATTCTTTAGAAACACATTTTTATGCTTTTATGTACTTTTCAATATGCTAAACTGTTTTTTAAGTGGTATTTTTTCACTCATAAGTTAGTTATGTATGTAATAATGAAATCATGTAAGGATCTATGTTATGAGTAAAAATGCCAAAACCAGGTATCACTTTGTGTTTACAACAAGCACTGCATAAACATAAAAATTGAGTGATGGAACATAGTAGTTCAGTGCTTTAGATAGCTCATAAGTAAATTAAACTACTTAAAAATAGTTAGCATTCAAAATTTCTTCCAGATAGTAGTATAACTTCAGAGATACTGTGTAATGAATCTCCCATTGCCAATGGAATGTGACTTTATGTCATTGGGAGACAGAAAACTAAAAGTGTTGCCACAATGTGGTACCACGTGGAGGGTTACATAAAGTGAAAGAAACTCCATTACTGAAAAAAAAAAGTGATATTTTGTGTGGTTTCATCAATTTATTATTGAACCCACTGAAAAGTAATGGTATAATGAGTTAATGAAACTAAAAAGAAAAAATCATTCTTTAAACAAAGTATAACAAAATATGTATATGAGGTCTGACACGTTTACGAACTTGTTGCTAACCTTTCTTTGATAACAGAGGGATTATTCATTATGAATTTGTACCAACTACAAACAGTTAATCAAGTTTACTATTTGGAAGTGCTGAAAAGTTTGCGTGAAAAAGACGAAAACGACCTGAACTTTTCGCCAACAATTCTTGGTCTTGCATCACGACCATGCACCAGCTCACTCAGCACTGTCTGGGAGGGGATTTTTAGCCAGTAAACAAATAACTATTGGAACACCCTCCCTACTCACTTCTGATCTGGCCCTCAATGACTTCTGTCTTTACTCAAAGATAAAGGAAATATTGAAAGGAAGACATTTTGCTGACATTCAGGGCATCAAGGGTAATAGGACAACAGCTCTGCTGGCCATTCTAGAAAAAGAATTCCAAAATTGTTTTGAAGGGTGGACTAGGTGCTGGCATTGGTGCATAGCTTCCCAAAGGGAGTTCTTTGAAGATGACCATAGTGATATTCAGCAATGAGGTATGTATCACTTTTTCTAGGATGAGTTCTCAAACTTAATTGTCCGACCTCATATACACTTGTATCTATAACAACATCCATATAATATATACACACATATATATTCATATATGCATGTATTATATATGTATATATGTTTTTCATATCACTTGGTAGGTTATATGATTGTGGTACAAAGCTTGGACTCTAGACAAATCATCTTCTCCAATTAACAGCCATATAACCTGGAGCAATTAATCTCTCTCTCTCTCTCTCTCTCTCTCTCTCTCTCTCTCTGCTTCAGTTTTTTTCATCTTCAAAATGGAGGTAATAATATTTCCTACCTCATTAATAAGCTCATATCTGTAAAATGCTTGGAATAGTGCTATGAATTGTAATAGTACTATATGAGATATGTGTGCAAGCAGACAGAGAAACCATGTATATGATTTAGAAGAACTTGTAATGCTTTGACTTCTCAGGCTTAAGGTATGAAATGCATTTCATAGCTTGACAGAATTTATCGTTTGAGCCTGCACCAGTTATATGTGCTACATTAATGGAGTCTCTGGTAGAACTCATAAAGCTGATAGAGAACATCATCTCTTTCTGCATTTACCCATGAACAGCCACAGACACCTTTTGTCAAAAGGAAAGTAAGTATTATGATTGCCCTTTTTCAGAACAGCATCTCCATATCTGTGTTAAATTCAATAATATGGTTAGTTTAAAAGGGCACAGAAGACATAGTATTTACCATGGCAAAAATAGTATACCTCGGGGTCAAATTCTAAAATGTTCTGTAGCCCTCTGAAAATGGTATTCTGTTGTATTTGTAGCCCTCTGAAATGGTATTCTCTTGTATTCCTAGCTGCAATTTCTGATGTAACCGACTGCCACAGTGACTGCCTGGACACGGTAGTGATCTTGATAACATTTCTACTTTCATTTCAGCTCTTGATTGGCCTTTAGCAGTCAGAGTATGTGAGGCTGTCATTCCATCTCCTATCCTTATAAAATTGAATTTTATGAAAGAGACATAACCTAGTGTTTGAGAGGTTTGATTGACATATTCTATATGGCTACCTTGCTTTAGTCAAAGAAACAGTGCCCTGAAATTTTACTGGTGCCTTCGTTAAAGTAAGGCTCGGAGAGTAGATGGGAGAGACAGAAGACAGGGAAGACACCAGAGCGCAAGACACTGTGACATCCACTTCTGTTCCCTGCGCACTTTCAACTCCAATACTGCCAAATATACAGTGTTTGCTACACTGCCTCAAATGGGGAGAAGGCAGGAGTATTGGAGTAGCATTTTATCTCATTTTGAATTCACAAAATAAAAATCCACACAGAGATACACAAGTATTTATTAAGACTGAAACTGAAAGCGACCTAGACATTGCTTCTCTGATAATGATATGTGAGTCATGTTTTTGGACTGTTATCAGCTTTTCAGGGGAGAAAAAAAACAGTATATCTGCATTTTTACCTAGTTGACAAATTTCAAATTCTCCAGATGGCAGCTTTAATATGTTTAATATGACTGTGCTGTTAAAAAATAGCAATTGAGTTATCTCTAGAGAAAGTTATTTGCTATGAGAAAGCAATACTATATGATACATGCCAATAAGAACATTGCAAGCTATTTTTGTTATTTGGCTTTAACTGAGCTCTTGATGAATAAAAAGTCATTACTGAATGAATAAATGAGGCTGATGATGAACTTACCCACTTATTCTACCTAATTCCTAAAGTCCCTACTTAAATATAGTCAATGCATCCCTCATCTGCTTTTCCATGTATTGGTAATATTAGTCACATCATGATGTTTTATTTCTATATATTTGCTACTTAAATAGTAGGAGATTTGGAAATGGATCAGAATCAGATATATAGATTTTGAGTAGGGGTGTCATTTGAACAGCTGCACCTGGGCCCTCTTGAGAATTTTGAGAATTTATTCCCTAAGAACCATTTCAGATATTAGCAAATCTCATAGTATAAAACTAAGTCTTCCAGATAACATGAAAATTGTGTGATTCCTATAAACACCTATTCTCAGTCCCACATACTCACTAGTGCCTCCGGCAGGGCTTTGCATTGCCCAATATTTAACAGGACACGATCAGTGCTCGTAGAATCCATGATTTAAAAGTCTGTGGCCAAAGTTTTATGAATGTTAGACTTTGCTTCCTATGTTATAAATATTTAACCTACTTAGGTGTAATTTGGTCTTGAATCAGCTAAGGCTTTATTATGGAGATGCTGGAAATTCAAGGTCAAAAGGGTACATTCAAGTTCCCAACTTGTGTCTGTCATGTACGCTGAGTGAGCTATGAAAACAACCTAGAACAGCTGTCATTTTGATGTGTTATGATTCTTCTGGGAAGTTCGATTTCCACTGAGAAAGATCATAGAATCTGTGGAAAAATCAAAACAATGACCCATCTACCAAGAGGACCTAGACTGTGATCTTTTTAGCTCATTCCATATAAGTACAGGGAGATTTTAAACTTAATGAATACGTTTGACTGCTAAGGTGGGAAACAATGGCACAACTCCTGATAAATGTAACTTTGTTGTAAATTTATAGGATTATTAGTTTATGAACTGTGTTGATGTTATAAATTTTCAGTTTATTTTATTTTCAAAAAGGTTCTGTCCTAACTGTACACCTGTCTGTAGAGTGAATTGCACAATTGTAGTAATAATACTGATTATTTTATGGGGTTATCATGATGATTATGTGAGTTTGCAAACCATAGAGCTGTATTTAAAAATAGTAATTAGTATATCTTTTTTATCTTTTATCTTGTACTGAAAACAAGGAACCTCTTATGTTTACTTTCGTATTGAATTAGGAAAGTATTTGGTAATAAAGCCTAACTGATGTCCTTAAAAATTTAGGAAGAAGCATCATAAGGTCTTACTAGTAATTAGTTTTAAATGGTTTATGGTTATAAACATGGACATTGAAATGAGAGTGACTACAGTTTTATCCCAGCTCTACAGTCATGATCTTGATCGTCACATCAATTTCCTTAGCTGTACAATTAAGGTAATGGTAGATAATGTTAAATTATCCTTGTAGGATGCATGATTTAAAAGTAAGCATTAATTTAACCTTTTAAAGTGTTTAAGATAGTGCCTGGGATAGAATAAGCATTCAATCTACTTTTAACAATCATTACATCAGAGTTTAGACTCAGTGTCTATTCAGAGGGCAGAGACTTGTGTTATCATAAAGAGATATTAAGTTAATTTATTTTAAAAAATCCCTACCACTAAAAACCAAATAACATTGTGTTAAAAAGACACACATACACACAAACGTAAAACTTGGCATATGAACACACATATATCAATCATATGACTTAGTCGTTCAGTTCAACAATAGTCAAGCAATATTTTTATTTGTGCTCTATTAACTTATTGTGCTACTTTTTAGAAGACTATTTTCTATTTTTTAAACCTAGTATAATATGCTAGTCATCAACTTGTCTTTTGATAGCATGAGTGTTAGCTATGAAATGATTATAAATTGCTATTCAGAATGAACAGCTGTGAGAAATAATAAATGATTCTGGTATCACAACAGCTAGAATATTAGCTGGCATGTTTAGAATTGTATATAAGTGGTATTATCACACAAAACATTAAGAACATTCCTAAAATATACTGTTTGACTCTTATGTGGGTCAATTAAGTAACCCTATTAATTGAACCTCAGAAATATGTGACTGACTCTATATTCCATAAAAGGTCTGTGAAGAAATATCATGTACTTGTTTCAGTAAAGCAGCTTGTATGAAAATGTACTTCTGTGAGAAATGTAAATGCTTGGATTTGTTTAGTTCCTTTGAGCTTATGCAAAATCTTCCCCAGTATTTTTCTTGAAAATCTTGACTATGCAGAGTTTTTAAAATAAATGTTGATTTTTATCCCATTTGAAAGGTGGGGAGAGTGAAGGGAAAACACACAGGGAATGATGATGTTCAAAACCTGATCTTTTGCCAGAGTACTATGATAGATTAGATACATGAGGTATTGAATCAGGCAGCAAAATATTCATTAAGAAACACACCCTCCGAATAATTGAAGTTACCCATGTCTGCTGTGTTATTATTCATGTTTGTGAACAATAGAATAAAAAGTGTTTGATTACTCGAACCAAAATAATCTGACAAGAGTATCTATCTAGAACGGTATCTGTACTAAAATGCTAGTGTCTGAACTTGTTATGCATTGTTGAAATATGAATTAATAATACCAACCATTTTAGGATGCAACCTAGACATTTAAATAAGTATTCTACATACATTATTACTTTAATATTTATGGGAATATTAGGAGCTGTGTAGTACGACATGTTGATTTCCATTTAATCAGAACCATTAGGGCTGGATCTTATTTTGATGATGTTTTTGTTGTTTGTTGTTGTGGTTTATTTCTTTTCATTGCTTTTAAAGAAAAGCAGTTATGTGGGAAAAGACAGAAAATCATTGGTTCAGTTGAATCAGGATTGTTATTTGTGACCCATTTTTACCCCAAATCTTACAACTTTGTTTGTTCCCTTTAGTGAACAAACACATGTGCCACATGCACATACACGAGCATGCACATGTGTATGCACACGCACACACACACACACACACACACACACACACACACACCCCCTTGAATAACTCCAGTTACACAAGGGAAACTAAAGCTCTTCAAGTAAAGCTGTGCTTGGCTTTGTCCATACCTCACATATACAGTCATTGCAGACCCTCCTTCAACTTTATTCTCTTCATTTCACGTGTAAATCAGGTTTCTTGATAAGATTAAAAAAAAAATAAAAAAAAAATGTGTTTCTAGTATATCTCCTGCATATAGTGTTTAAAAGCTGGCATATATGTTTTCACTTATTTTGTCCGCTATGAACACAGAGAATCTTAACGGGGGAACGTCATCAATCATATTTATACAGTTTTGTTTTGTGATATTGCATTATTTTAGACAATCATAAAGACCTTAGCACCTCAGCAATACTATTGTAAAGACCCAGAATACCACTAGTCTTTACAGCTTTTCTGGGGATCGGTTAAAAATTCGAGAAACCAGCATTGTGCTTCCTTTTTAATTGTGGAGCAGACAGGTCCAGAGTATGCTCAAGATTATACTTCAGTGTAGGAGACTGCAAGGGAGGGTAGGTAACCAGCACGTGGGTAAGATGTAGTGTGGTGGATCCAGCAAAGGGACAGACTAAACAGACATAGAACAGGCAGTTTGGCCAAAGTGAGGAGACAACAAAGCATGACAACAGAAAATGCTGCACTGGGGAATTGGGTGCAGGAGAAACCTGTAACCAAGGTGAGGTCTCAGGACTGGAACATCTTGCTGAAGGAGCAGAGTTCTGTGTGGGTCAAGGAGAAAGTACCAAAACCGCTTTCTTACCTCCTTCCGCATGAAGTTATTGCTGGGGCATAAAACAAAAAGTGGATACAACTGGGAAAAATAAACTGACCACACTTGAATGTAGGAAATAAAGGTCAGCAGTAATTTCTATGAACAAAAATTTGACAAATAAATGGCCATACAGCGAGTCTGCTTAGAAGTTTATCTAAACTTTCATGGTTCCTACAGACGAAATAAGAATTTCAGACTCATTCTGGGAATTCTGATGCCCATTTCCATTTTCATCAGGTCTTTCCCTAGTACTTCCTACGTTTTATGCTGTAACAAAGCTAATTTTACTTGTTAGGAAAATAATCTCCTGCAAACAACTAAAATGCAAATCATTTCTTTATGACTTCCTGAAATTCCACAATTTAGATTTTATTAACTTTTGACAAGCTTTGTCATTTCCCTGAAGGCCATTTGGACAAATGATCTTTGAAGGGGAGCACTCTGCTTGCCTAACATCCGAATCTCAGTCTATCATGTATCTTTCCTCAGAGACTTGAATGTTGTTGAGACAGTCTGAAAGCTTGGGTTCCTGAAGGAACATGGAGACACTGAAAATGGGGAGGGTACAGGAGGAAAACAAGGATGCCCATAGATAAGTTCAGTTTATAATTTTGCACAAAAATCTTAATTTGGTTCCTAGCCTTTAATAACTCATTTTTTTTTTCTATCAAGACATCCATGTTCAACCATGATAGAATGAAAGGCCTATTTTTTTCTCTCTCAAAGGCCATGTGTAAGTTTATTTTGTATTATTTGTGATCTCACAACTTAAATGTTAAGGTTATAAGAAAATTACAATAAATTTAGGAGGAAGTTTATTAAGAAACCTTAATTATTATTAGCAAAATGCAGTGTCTCAAGGAAACCAATTCCACGTCCACCAGTTGATAAAAAAACTAGCTGTGTTGATACGATTTGGCTTTAAAAAACAACATTTTAACATGTTTATGTAGATGTAATTTCCTTGTTAATAAGGTTAGATGGCAATAGCTACCTATGAAACACAAAGGAATCCTATTTGCTATGCAAACATTTAAAGCAAACTTGTTTCAGACTGAATACTCTCCATTAAGATGTCAAACTTAGTTTAACAAATGGTTAACTTAATTGGGCCCAGTTTTGTGAGGTATAAATTGAGGTATGTGGCATGAGTCGCTTTCAGTTTGAAAAGTCAATACATTTATTTATCTCGAAGACATTTCATTGGAGCTTTTTTATGAAATATGTTGTCATTTAAAGTAAGATAAACTTAACAGTACTTAACAGAAAGGCTTTTGAAAGCTTTTCTAGCTTAGGCATACGTTGCTAGATGAACAATAACTATTAGAATTCACATTTACTATAATGTAAAAGGAAAGTGTAATTTTCATGTTTTAACCAGTGCATATGCATATATCAAAGAAGAATTAAAAATAGTTGTTATAATATTTAGGATTTTGCTACCAAAATTTGACCCAGCATTTCCACTTTTTGGGATTTAGCCTGTGGTTATATCAAATACTTACACAAGGCTTTTAATGCACTGATGTGTGTTATAGCCAAAAATTGGAAACAAATTAAATATCTGTTAAAAGCAGAATGTTTAAATAAGGGTATAATGAGATAGATCTATAAATGCAGGATGTGCTAATGTAAGGTAACCTCCACGGCACTAAGAAGGTCAGTTCTATTTCTGTAAAAAAAAAATGATGTGAAAATAATTTACATATATATATATATATATATATATATATATATATATATATATATATATATATAAGCTGATATGCTGGTATCTGCATACAATATTGTTTTGAAAATCTGTACACGGGTTAACAGTGCTTCCCCAAATTGAGACAGGTTGCTTTTGGGGAAAGAGAATAAGACTGACTGGATGGTCGTGCCAAAGTTTATTAAGTGTTTAGGTAAATGTTGTGACTTCTTTATGTCTGAAGGCTGGTGCAATCTTTATAACAGCGCTAGAGAAAGAGGTAATTATAGGTCAGTTTATCGATACAAAACTGTCAAATAAAACTTTATTTAATCCAGACTGAAACTGTGATAAAAATAATACTTCATTTCAAGTAGAGATTTTTCCCAGGAAGAAAATGATAATTGAACATGACAAAAACTAACAATATAATCAATCACATTAATGTTCTAAAATAAGAGAATAAAGTGATTATCTCAATAGATACAGAATTACTAATGGATAAAGATTAGCGCCTATTTATATTAAAATAATAAAATCCTCATAAATGACAGTAATGGAAGGGGACAAAATTCTTTGCGGAAAGCAACAAGTTATGCATTTATAATAGGTTTCTGTGCAGAAGCCAAACACAAAAAACTAAAATTTATAGAGCAGAATGGACAAGCATGAAAGAGGTATATTTCACAAGACTTTTTGTATGAAAACGACAAACACACACAACAGCAGTCTACATTTTTCAAGGCCATATGCATATATTTGTATGTCAGATGATTGAAAGGACATGAAGTCTATATGTTACAGAGGGTCCAGTGGGAGAAAGGGGAATAACACTGTGGACAACTACTGAAAGAGGCAAGTAAGAAAATGAAATGAACAAAATAAAACATGTAATAAAGGAGGTTTGTCTTGACCAATGATCATATAATGTCATGATCTGACAAGTGTAATCAGGAGATTCTCTATATTCCTAAATAAATAAGATGAAAAGTAGCATATATCCTGTAGTAGCATAGGTCTGCAGCATAAACCATGAAAGAGTTTTGTCTGGGGACTATGTATGTCTGGAGTCCACGAAGTAGGGACAGAGTACAAGGGCTGTGCACAGAGGCCGGCTGTCCTGCTCTCCCACTTACCACTTCTTAGACCTCACGGGAACCACTTAGCTACACCACCACTTAGATTTCTTAATCTGAAAGTAAGACAGTAACATTTATCTCCCTGGGCTTTGTGCAGAATCAATGAGATAATTCCTGACTTGGGAATAGGAGGAATGCCCAGCACATAGTAAATGTTTTAACAAATATTCATTCTCTTTCCTCCAACCCCACAACCCCCAGTAATTTCACACTTGGTGCACGTCCTGTTGAAAGGGATTCTTAGGAAAGACTGTAACTATTTCTATAAAGTGTCACTCCCTTGATACTCACTGAATTTTTTAGAAAATCTTCCCTTTTTCAGTGCTATCTCTAAATTGCAGAACCCGTGATAATGCTACTTCTGATGGCTAACAGGGCCAATCCCAAAGAGGGGGGAAAGCAGAAATATTATAAGTAAAGAATTGTACATTGACTTATTCAGTCAGTAAACCTTGTAAGTATTGTTTGATGGAAATATTAGTTCTGTCATAAACAAGGCTGATAAATGCTGATATAACTTCATTTTACCTTGCAGTCATAGCAAATATATTCACAAAGACACACACACACACACACACACACACACACACACACACACACACAAGGTGCCAAAAAATGTATACACATTTTAAGAAAGGAAAAACTGTATTAAAATTGTGATACTCAATATATACCAATAACAAAAAATGAATGTAAGTCACGTTTGACTTCTGCACTTACAAGAGGTGCTCAAAGTGGTTGACATCAGCGTAATTTTAATACAGTTGTTTTTTCCTTTCTTAAAATGTGTATACACTTTTTTTGGCACTCTGTGTGTGTTTCTGCGTGTGTGTGTGTGTGTGTGTGTGTGTGTGTGTGTGTGTGTGTATGTGTGTGTGTTATATAATAATTAACAATGGTACTGCTATTTTCTTCATAATTGGAACATTTATGGAGAGAATATCCACTGTTTGACTGGTGTGCTTCATCCTCTGTACTTTTGTCCCTGCTGTGTCCTCACAGTCATGATGCTCAAAATTTATAGTTTAGATTCTCCTTGCTGCTGTTTTACATTCCTACTTACTGTTTGCTCATAGGATAAGGGTAAGGGAGATCTATGTTAGAGCTTTTGAGCTTTTATAGAGATAATTAGCAATGGTGCTCTGAGAATAACCACCTATTTCATGATGCCATTGATGAATTCCTGCAAGGTACATGTGATACTGCCTAACATCACAAGTGGGTCTCCTTTAGATGATGTGTTCACTGCCTGGTAACAGTGGAAGGCATGTTTCACCAGAAGGCAGTTCAAGGTTTCTGAGGCTGGGGTTCTGTGCAAGTTCTATGACAGTCTGTTTATTAATCAACCAGAATATTTCATTCCACTGTTGGGACTCTGTTGGGAATTGTGGATATAGATTATACAGGGTAGAGCAGATCTAGATTATCTTGCTGCTTTTAATCACTGCCGTGGCTAAGTGAAAATGAAGATTTGACTAGGCAGGACTGTGAGTGTTACAGCTGCTGCATGGCATCCAGTGTGCCTTAGGAAATAGAGGTGTTATGCAAACAGTTGTCATGAGATTATTTTCCTTTTCAATGCCTGATGGGAAAATGAGCTGCTCAGCTAAAGAAGTGCAGTGGGAATAATGATCATTCAAGAAGTCAGCAAAATGAGCTGCAGGTATTTAATTTAAAAGCACTCTGTTCCAAGAGTCGGCATATCCTTCTGACAAGAAATACCTTTAAAACATAGTGATGTTAGTAACTTAGGGGGTTTTAAAATAATTTTCGTTTAAAACCTGGCTAACAACAACAACAAAAAAGTTGAATCTTTTCTTGGAAAATCAGGTCCTTTCACAGTGTTTTACTCTGAACAGGTAGTTTATTATCATTCCACCTGAGCGCAGGCAGGAAGAAGAAAACTGGCTTTACCTCACACCACCTCCCTTTACCTTTTGCTTTGTTAGATCTGAAGAGAGATTTGCCAGATATCAGGTTTCACTTTTTAACATAAAATGGTACTTCTGGACTATGGATCAGTCTTAGTTTTCTTTTGGTTGGTTTTGTTTTTCTCCTCTCACTGATTAGACTTTTACATATGTCTTCATTATAAAATTGTAACCACAGATGCATGTAGGAGAATTTGAAATGATTTAAGTTCCTTGCTTTTAGTAGACAGGAACTTTATTTTTATTTTGTTTCCCTTGGAATGGAATTCTAATTCCATTAAATCGAATTCCATTATATTTCCTTTTTAATTTCCTTTTAGCGCCCTTCTTTTACCTTGTTACTATAGGTGACTGGTATGACAAAAAGTCATGTTCAATTTATAACTCAATGCTATTAGGATTAGCAGGGCCCTAGATATTAGTTGAAATCCAGCAATTTATCCATGAAGTAAATTGCAGGACTTCAGAGAAGGGAAGTAACTTACCTAGGGCACTATAGCTACTTAGTGACTGATCTACGTCAAGAATCCAGGTCTCTTGACTTACTGAATAGTTTTGTTGTTGTTGTTTTGTTTTGTTTTTGTTTTTTTCCCCTCTATTTCAAAACCCTTTCTTCTGTTCCCTTATATAATGACATTTGAGCAGATCCTAAAAACAAACCCTTCATGTGGACTTCCTGAACTTTCTGTTGATGAGTTCAAGTGTTTGACAATGACTGTCAAACAATAAAATTTATCCTGTGACTGCACAGATGACACCCTGTGACTACTGCTTGATGCCTCCACAGAATCATCCCTGAAAGGACTGTAGTGTCTATGAATCCACAACTTCCATTTGAAATATACCTGAAAAATGTCATTCTCACTGTCAAAAACAAATGCCAGATATGGTAACACAGTTATAATTGCCAATTATAGTGTCAATTATTTTTTTTTTTCCTCATTAGTGTACTCAACTATATATCCTGTTTTGCTATTCTAGGTTTGTGTGCTGGAGAGGCAAATATTTGACTTCCTTGGATATCAGTGGGCACCTATCCTGGCAAATTTTGTACATATTATTATCGTCATTCTTGGTTTATTTGGAACTATTCAATATAGACCTCGTTACATAAAAGGAGTAAGTACCCTGCCTGCCTTTGTAAAATGTTATTGAAATAGAGAAATATATGAAAATGACAAATATTTTGAAAAATTTTATGTATACCCTTTCCTTATAGTACTGTGTGTATTTTTCATAGTTTTAGATTATGTCTACAGTAACTAAAAATGTCAAGTTTAAAGAACTTGACAGTGAATGTAACCCAATTGTATTTTCATAAATTGTACTTTCAGCAAATATTATTTTATAATTAAAAACAGAACTATACTCCTGTATTTCCAAATATAAAGTCATAACCTCTAATTTAATAGACTTAATGGGAATTTCTCCTGTTTTAAATAATCATATTTTTAAATTTAATAAAAATAGTTTAAACTATTTGTAAACTAAATTTATAGTTTCAGCATGAAAATAGTAATATACATTAGGGTTAATATTTGACATACTTGAAAAAGAAGAGTCTAGATCATTGTCGCTATACTCTCCATGGTTTCCTGTTTGACTCAGAGAAAGTATTTTGCATTCCCACTCAAGTTAAACTTACTTAACATTAAAGTGAAATCCAACTGTGTTGCTGTTGCTATGGGAACCATAACTTAGGATTTTTTTACTTTTGTATGTGCCTCAGATCTCAGCTATAGCTCTTCATTAATGTAGTTTTGTTAGTTTCATCATTTTTTTTCTATTTCTTCTATTTTTGAGAAAGGAAAAGTCTATAGGCATTTATTTAAAATTATAAAGCGAGTTTGTGGTAAAGGCATACACAGAAGATAGGCAGGTAATGCTCTGCCTTATTCAATACAAACCAGCAGGTGGTTTTGAGTTTCAAGAAAGCCTCCCTTACACAAAAGACACTCTCCTATGACCTGTTTGTTCTCTTTGTCATCTGGAACCCAGATAAAACTCATGGGTTTAGAGACAGGCTGTATGATTGACGGCAGCTGGGACCCAGGGATCCACTGGTTAAGGATGAGTGAAAAGCTCATAGTCTTCTCCTCTAGATACACACTCAGAAGTGAGTGCACGTCATTTCTAAGGGCATTTAGCCACGCAAATTTTGTAAAAAGTAGAATATTTTTCAATGCACAAGATATGATAGTTTGGTTTATTTTCTTTATAAATTGTAATTTGTTCCAATATAAGGAAGACAGTACAAGGTTTGGGAGTGAATCTTCTAAAGTCATAATACCAAGGCTGAAATCTTACATCTGCCAAATTCTGTGAATTTAGACAGCATAACTGCACTGATCCTTAGTTTTCCTACCTTTAAAATGAAAGCAATAGTTACATTAACTCATGTGCTTTAATTGATACATTATAAGCCATTATATTAAAGATTCCTTTCATATTCCTTTCATTAGACTTTGAGGCTACTCCATGATTTTATCTAATAAATAATACTCTCTGATCATTATACATATATGCTATCTTCATTTCTGATGAATTTCTTGGGATAGAAATTTAGATGTGGATCAAAATGTTTTAAAGTTTAAAAACGCAGAGGTTTGTTTTGAGAAATAAGTGAGAAATACTCTATAAAATATCCGTAGCACAATGCTTGGTGTTTAAGAAATATTCAATAAATGTTACTTATAATGTTTTTCTCCTTATTGTTATTATTATTATTTGAAAATAATACTCAACTGTATAGACTAGCAATAGGATGACAGGCAGTTTAAAATAAAGTAAGGTATTCCAAGCCATTGGTTGAACTATTTCTGTCCCTTTTATTCCAAGCTGCTATAACGCTTAAAAAAAAAAAAAAAAAAAAGTGTGATTTCTGTGTATCAAATTATAATCCCATCCATTTAGATAAAATAAATACTCACAAATCTTTTCAAGGCTGCTCTCTCTCTCTAGCATGAGGTAAGAGGATTCCATAGGATACCTTTCAGAAATTGTAAAGCCATGTCCAAAAGAATGCAACTAGATTACTATCTGTCACCATATACCAAAATTAACTCAGAATGGATCAAAGATCTTAACATAAGACCTGAAACAATAAAATGCATAGAAGAAAGCATAGGTACTAAACTTATGGATGTTGGGTTCAGAGAGAATTTTATGAATTTGACCGCAAAGGCAAGGGAAGTAAAAAAAAAATTAAATCAATGGGACTATATCAAACAAAATCTTCTGCACAGCATAAGAAACCATCGGGGAAAAAAAAAAAAAGAGGCAACCAACCAAATGGGATAAGATATTGGCAAACAAAGCCTCGAATAAGGGACTAATATTCAAAATATATAAGAAATCATATAACTCAACATAAAAAGAAACAATCCCATTCAAAACATGGGCAGACATTTCTCCCAAAATGACATACAAATGGCCAACAGATATATGAAAACATGCTCAACTTCACTAGCTATTAGGAAAATGCAAATCAAAACCACAATGAGATACCACCTCACACCTGTTAGAATGGTTTTTATCGACATGACAAGTAATAATAAGTGTTGGAGAGGCTGTGGAGAAAAAGGAACCCTCATACACTACTGGTGGGAATGTAAACTGGTACAGCCATTACGGAAAACAGTATGGAGGTTCCTCAAAAAATTAAGAATAGAATTACCATACAATCCAACAATCCCTTTTCTGAGTATGTACCCAAAAAAAGTCTGAAAACATTTATCTGTAAAGATATACGCACCCCTATGTTCATTACAGCATTTTTCACGGTTTCCAGACATGGAAATAACCAAAGCGTTCTTTGACAGATGATTGGATAAAGAAGTAGTGGTACATATATACAATGGAATGTTACTTGGCTGTGAAAAATATGAAATACTGCCATTTGTGACAACACGGATGGATCTTGAGATTATCACGCTGTGTAAAATAAGTCAGACAGAAAAAAGCTAAGAACAACATGACTTATTCGTATGTAGGATATAAAACTGAAAGCAACAAACAAACAAACAAACCAAAAAAACAAAACAAAACTCATAGACAAAGATAACACTTTAGTGGTTACTAGAGCATAAAGGGGAAGGGGGAGGTGGTAGAAGAGGAAAAGGGAGTCAAATATATGGTGATGGAAGAACTGACTCTGGTTATTGAACACACAATGAAATATATAGATGATGTATTATAGAAAATTGAAACCTATATCATTTTACTAACCAATGTCACCCCATAAATTTAATAAAAATTTAAAAAGAACTTGTGTATAGCTGAGAAAGTTACTGAACTCTTTCTGAGGTCTTAAGAATATGTCTTCAGCGCTGTGTCTTTGATTTTATCTTGGCTTGCAGACAGTATTCTGAATTTGATCTCTTCCTTGAGACTGTCTTACTTGGAAAATCTTTTGATAGCTGCAGCTACATACTGTAAATGTGAAACTTTTATTTTCCAAATCAGCAAGTCTTGAGTTGGAAATATATCCTCTAATTGTGCTTGAAAAATAAATAGTTCTTTTTTTATTATTGTATTATATTTATTGGGATGACATTGGTTGTTAAAATTTTATAGGTTTCAAGTGTATAATTCTATAATATATTATCTGTATATTGCACTGTGTGTTCACCACCAAAACAAGGTCTTCTTATGTCATGATGCGTTTGACTCCCTTTACTCTTTACATACCTCCCACCCTGCCCTTTCCCTCTGGTAACCACCATACTGATGTCTGTGTCTATGAGTTTTTGTTGGTTTGTTTGTTTTATTTGTTCATTTATTGCTTTCAGTTTTATATCCCACATATGAGTGAAATCATATGGTTCTTCATTTTTTTCCATCTAACTTATTTCACTTAACATGTTTTCTCAAAAGGCGATATATCATATTTTCTTATGGCCAAGTAGTATTCCATTGTATATACCCTGTTTTCCCGAAAATAAGACCTAGCGGGACCATCAGCTCTAACGTGTCTTTTGCAGCAAAAATTAATATAAGACCCAGTATTATATTATATTATATTATATTATATTATATTATATATTATACCTGGTATTTATATTATATTATATTACATTACATTACATTACATTACATTACATTACATTACATTATATTATATTATATCATATTATTAGACCTGGTCTTATAGTAAAATAAGACTGCGTTTTATATTAATTTTTGCTCCAAAAGACGCATTAGAGCTGATGGTCTGGGTAGGTCTTATTTTCAGGGAAACACGGTTTGTACCACATAATTTTTATCCAATCATCTATCAAAGGATACTTTGGTTGTTTCCCTGTCTTGGCCACTGGAAGTTATACTGCAATGAACACAGGGGTACATACTCATACGAAGGTTTCTGTTTTCTCTACAACCTCTGCAACATTTGTTATTACTTGTCTTGTTGATAACAGCTATTGAAACAGGTGTGAGGTGTCTCATTGTGGTTTTAATTTGTATTTCCCTAATGGCCAGTGAAGTCATGCATGATTTCATACATCTGTTGGACATGTATATGCCATTTTGGTAGAAGGATCTTTTAGGTCCTCTGCTTATTTTTTAGTTGGATTGTTTTGCTATTGTTGTTGTTGTTTAGTCTCATCTTTCTCTTACAATATCATATTTTACATGATTAAAAGGTGAAATATAGCACTGTCAATTGTTTACTTGGAAATCTCTATTGGCCTCCATCTGCTATCTTGTCTCAAAATTAATGCTGTGTATTTTTGGTTTATATTACAGGGTCACTCAATGTTTAGTGCCAATTTCAGTCCTAGTTACCTATTTCAGTGTAATTTCTATATAACAACCCGTTCCTGTATAATCAAATTCATGTAATCTAGTGTATGTGATGCTATGTTGAAGGTAAAAGTAGATTTCGGAAAATGATTAATTTGCCATAAAAATGGAATTAAGATTTTTCAGTTTGCCTCAATATGACAAAAATATTACAATGAAAAGAAATTTGAATGGAATCATAGATGACATAGATTCTTGTCAGTGAAGGATCTGGGTTATCAGGAAAATACATAATTGGAGACAAGATGTAACTAAAATAATGTATTACTGGGGTTGAGAAATTTCCACAGGCTCTCTGTGCACTTGGAGACTTAGATATTAACAGTAAAATTTATTTTTTTAAATGTGGACCTTTATGATTTCTATATTTGGCATTTTATATGTTTGCATTTTAAAATAATTCAGTGTAAAAATAGAGATAAGCAAACACTTTGCTAATCTCACAACTGAAAATTATTAAAGGTTTTCCTATTTCCTTCATTATATGAAAATGAAACATCTGATTATGTTATGTATTCAAAAATATCTTAAATTATTTACTTAACACTATATGAAACACCTTTGAAATCTATATGGCTATTGCATAGTTCATATCGCCTCTTACACTATTAGTATATGTTATGTTACATAACAATATATAATATATGTATATATTATGGTATGTTATATATTATGTATTATGCTATTTCTATGTTTTTATGGTAAATTAGTCTCTGTAATCCCCATAAAATATTCTTATCTTTTTTTGTGATTTAATTCTTTAGGAGGAATCTCCTAGATATAATTTAATAATATGACGAATTTTAAGTCTCTTAGCACATAATTGACGATTACCTATTCCAAATTATTGTACTGAATTATCCTCCCACCAATGTACAACAGAGTCTATTTCATTGCACTCTTGCTAACCCTGAATATTATCTGTTCTCATTCTTATTAATCTGATAGGAGAAAAAATGTCATTTTTTAAAATTGCATTTCTTATGGTTACTGAGTTGAATTTTTTCATATGTCCCTTAAC